>NW_016159531.1:56516-83091 GCF_001687245.7 Rhagoletis zephyria
CGTCTTTTTTTATTTTAATCTGCTTCTAGTAATCCACTTGTCTTTAACAGCCGTCAGTACAAATAAAAAAATATTTTCCGTTGACACCTTTTTTGGCTGCGGCCTTTTTTTCAAAAATTTCTTCATACGGTAACTCGTCTCACTTTTGTTGCGCGTCACACGTGCGTTGTGGTTGGTGTCTTTTTCCAACTGCGACAGCGACGGCTGTTGGTTGCCACAACGCCATAGAGCACAACACACAGCGTACAACACGAATTCAACGTTTCAACGCGCACAGCCAAGTACCAAACGGAACTGAGCAACGGAGGCTGACACAGAGCCAGAGCCAGAGCCAGAGCAGCTGCAGCAGCCAAGCACACAAACGTACACACGCACACCAAACACCCACTTAACATCAAACACGATACAACAACAAAGCGACAGCAATATGCGTAAAAAGCAAAAACAACAAACACTTGCTGTTGGACAGAGCGAATACGTTGCTTGAGTATTAAACACCGGATGCGCCATCTTTGGTAGCTACTAACGGTAAAGAGTGAGTGAGATAGACTGCGAGCTGCATGTTGTTTCACTTACGCATACACTCGGAAGAGATTCTAATTTGAGGGGCAAAAATTTCTAATAAGACTTATTTCCCAGCAGCTCAATTGGAATATTCCATTTCTATAGCCTGGCTCACTCGCACTCACCTAAGCCGAGTAAAGCTTTCTCGCTCAGCTTTTGGAAGGTCACACCGTTACACCGACACTATACGTGTGCCTTCTCTTATTTTTTTCATAAGTGTACGTACCTATGTGTGTGTGTTTGCACTTTCAGGCTGATTTGATTTTGTCTTTTGTTTGCTCTTAATTACTGACCGAAAAAGTTGCTGCCAGGACATGGCAGGTCGCCGTCACTGTCGCTGCTTTGCTGTTGTTGTAGTTGTTGTTGGTGTCGTCGCCACAGTCTCGCCTGTGTCGTGCTGCAATTTCTTACAACAATAAAAACAACACAACAAGTACATAGTAGCAAGGATTTTTCGTAAAGTGGAAAATTAACTCATCGTCGGTAGTAGCTGCAGGTTTAGTGGCGCGTTGCAGTTGCGGTTCGTTTCATGTTTCTGGTTTTAGCTAATGTTTGATTGTTGTGCGCATTTGCTGCTGCTTTTCGGAATTTCTCTTTCGCACTCTGGAATCAATAAAGTGCATACTTTATTTTGGGCTAATGTGGATTTAGGGTATCTACATTCATACGATCGCAAAAATTTTTATTTAAAATTAGCTTAGTAGTTATTTTAATTGGAGATGGCCACTTTTCTTGCACTAAAAGCGAGATACCATTTCAAAGACATTTTGCCATGTCTTCTTTTTGCTTTATTCTATGGTTAAAGATTCGTACTTCATTTTGGTAGGATCCAGATTCGATTCAAGCTTCCACAAGGACGAAAAAGTTTTTAAAGTGAACTTCTTTTGCTGCGGTTGGTTGAGAATAAATTGGCAAATTGAACGGAAATTGCACACGGAAACAGTGCAACGGAAATTGCACACGGAAATGGTTGGGAGGGAAATTGGGAACTACATATTTCGGAATTTTAGAAATTTTGGGTTTTCTCGGAACTTATCGATATAAAAATTCATATTTTTTATCGATATTTTTATTGATCTTGTTATCGGTATTGTTATCGATATTTTTATCGATTTTGTGATCGACATTTTTATAGGTTATCGATATATATTGATTTTTTATCGATATTTTTGTTATAAATATTTTTTATCTATTTTGTTATCGATTTCGTTTTCGATATTTTTGGCGATTTTGTATTCGATATTTTATCGATTTCCTTATCCATATTTTTATCGATTTTGTTATCTATTTGGCTATCGATATAGTTATCGATTTTGCTATCGACTTTTTTATCGAATTTGTTATCCATATTTGTATCGGTTTTGTTATCGGTATTTTGTTGGTTTTGTTATCGATTTCATTATCGATATTTTTATCGATTTTCTTATCCACATTTTTATCGATTATCGATTTTGCTATCGATATTGTTATCGATTTTGTTATTGATAGAGTGTAAAGATATAAATAAAGGTAAAAGAAAACAGAATAACATAAATGTAGTCAGAACGAACAGGGTAGAGGTAGAGATCTAGATAGAAAAAAGACAAAAAATCAGGGACCGAACATAACAGTTATTGATGAAAAGTGTCATGGAAAAATTCACTATGAAGGAAATGTTCTACAACTAAGTGATACATACCAATCGTTTTCTTTTTCACCGAGACTCAAAATTGAAAATAAATTTTTATTTGCAATTTTTATGCAAAATTAAAACAAAAACATCAATTATTTTTGATTTGTATATTATAAATCCAAAATAACAATTATTTTTGATTTTTATATTATATGTCTTAGATAACAGTTATTGAAGACTTTTATTTATAAAAATCATCAATAAAAAAAATCAGTCAGTGACTTTTACTTTTAAAAGTCATCAATAAAAATAAGTCACCGATTTTTATTTTCTAAATCATTCATATAAAAGTCATTAACATTCTCCGCAGTTAAAAAGGTGTTGGGAAACAAAAGTTGACTATGACTTATACAAATGACTTTTATAAAAATAATAAATTTCACTTCTCCAGTGTGGCCCAGGTGCACTTTCCTTTTTTTTTACCAGCGCTCGTTCCTTCGCAGCCTTTGACAAACCTCTAAGCTTATCTCTGCACAATAAAGCCGCCAAGGCCTCGTTTAAACGTATGCCAATAATGCGCTGTTATGAATTCTAGACCGAGTGGTCTGGTCAAATAGTTCACTGGGTATCACTGCGGTATTGAACGATGTTAAAGAGGACGCCGGCGAACTGGATAGTGAAGGCTCATTGTATGAACTCTTGTGACCGGAACCATTTTGCGGATCCAGCTGGTCCTCCTCGAGACTCATTATCGTACCCCATTACTTACTGGGGAGGGTAGGGTTCTTAGACAAGCTATATTTTTTGGATATACTTTTGCTAGGAAGGATCTGAATCTTTTAAGAAAAGAGCCAACATCCAGTTGCTTACTGGTTACTTAATCGGGCATAGTCACCTGCGATCTCACATGTACCGGATTGGCCTATACGCAGAGACGGATTGCCGTCTTTGTCTTGAATAGGGCGAAACGTCAGAGCACATTATGTGTGATTGGCTGGAATTGACCAGACTAAAGCTGCAATACATTAGTTCTACACAATCGAGGCACTTAGTATCAGGAATTCGTATAACAAGAAAATATTAGGATTTACTAGGTAGTCTGAAAATAGCTTGGCCTCAGCCAAAATCGCTTAGGTGGGTACAGCTCCAACAAAGAAGAAGATGATAATAACTTGGGCCATCAAGGCTAGGAACTATCCGGAGTGTGCTCTTTTCTTTGATAGTACAAAATCGGTAAGTTTCTGAGTTCTTTTTCAAAACTTGCGAACCTGCCGTTACTTGAGCAGATCTTGTAATCGTTTGATTTTCTGCAAAAGAATTACTGTATCCATCGCTAGTGAGGCGACTAAGTGATCTTCTCGTCAGTTCTTTCCACACCCTTATGTCCTGGAACACAATATAGATGTAGGGTTTAAACCGCAGCTAGACTGCTTAAAGACTCTTGACAGCCCCCTACGGTCAACGAACTTTTATTATATGAAAGGAGTGACACAATGACCGCCTGGCTATCTATGTACTATAAATGTTTATCTGCTCGCTTGGTAAGATGATTTTATTTGTTATCTTTGCCGCTTTCTTTACTGCAAAGACTTTCGCTTGATATCTGGTAGCTCAAAGGACCTATGAATTTCTAGTTCGGTGTAGTATACTGCAGCTTCTATTTCTTAGTTCATTTTAGAATCATCTGTGTAAAACTCCACACCCTTACGCCAACCGTCGCTTTTCAAGCTCGGTGGATCATAACCTCTGCCTCTTCAGGACGGCCTATAGCTTTTTATTCTGACAATCAGGCGGCTACAAAATCTTTAAAATCTAACGGAACTACGTCCAAGGTAGCCATAAAATGCAGAAAGCATCTAAACCTGCTGGCATCAAAATGTTTCTTGAGTATTGTGTGGGTCCCCCCGGACACAGGAACATTCCTGGAAACTGAATAGCCGACTAGCTGGCAAGGAGACGGACGGAAATATACGAAGTCAATTCTGCCCATGATGCGGACATAATTCTAACCGCCAGGAAACACAGAATAAAGGCTGAACTCTTCGAGCAGATAACGACCAGCTGGGCTGTAGAAACTACCTGCTCAACCAACATGTAAATCTGGTCAAAAATAGATGTAAAGCGGTCCTTGTCTATCACTCGTTTGGACCGCGCTTCTCTCAGGCCTGTAGTCGGGTTAATCGGAGATAACCAAAGTTAGCACGTCGTTGCAGGCAGCCACTTTACATAATCCTTTTCAGGCTGCGTTCATTTCACTTCCAGGGAGCGTGAAGCTTTTGAGCAAGTCCTAGACCCATGGTAAGTCAAGTGACAATTGCTAAAAATTGTTCCACTTCCGCTTGGACGTTAAAACGAGCGCTCTCTGCAGAGCGATCCCCGCTAGGCGAAACCCCAAAAAGGATCCGACTGGATTCATGCATGGGACCTACGAAAGCCACCTACAGTTGGGCGGTGAACAGTATCGAACTGTATTTCATTGCCATTGACCCTGTCAATAAACCCCTTAGAGTAGAACAATTGGAACAGCTTCAAGAAGCAATAATTCACGTAACGGTTAAGGCAATTGAGGGCAGACGTAAAGCCAGAATTCGAGAGGTGAATGACCGAACCGCTAAAGAAAATTCTTTAACTTACTAATCCTAATATTCTTAACTAATTTGAAAATATCCCAAAAAGCGACAGAATACATTTAAGCTCCTGCATTTGCCCATTTTTTTAATATATTTTTTGGAATATTCTTTTTTTCGAAAAAGTTTACAAGTTGGCTTTGAAAGCTTCTGCATACCTCAAACGTACACTTCACTTTACTCTAAATAATTCATTTTAACACTTTTTCCGCTTCTTTGCCTTCTTTGCTAAAGGAATTATGAAAACAAAGGAAGGCAACAAAAAATGCATTGCTTAAGTGGTAAACATTATCATGAGTTATTAAAATATATGACGAACAGACATACATACATACACGCATGCGTGGGAGATGTGTGCAAAGGCAAACGTTACGAGTATAAAATGAAGTGCATATGAACAGAAAAGTTGTATGAGGGTGGTGGGAACAGAAGAAAAGGGAATTATTTTTTTGTTATCTGCCTGAATGCGAAAGTAGACGAGGAGAACTTAAGTAAGTGCCTTTGGTTGTTGATACTTAAGCTCGTAAAAGGAATTCGAAACGCATTTGTGTGCGATTACTACTCCTCAAATAAGTATACATACATTGATTTGTATGTACATACATATGTATATATAAAGGATGAAAATGTATGAAATTTTTTATTTTAATTCATACATACTTGTAAATGCATTAAACACATCGGAAAAATTTGTTTTAATGTTAAGAATACTCTATTTTTAGCAGAAGTGTGTCCACATTAATGCGTTTACTTTGAAGTTTTGATGGATAAGATAATGGATATTATAAAAGGTTTACTTAATAACTAAAATACGAAGTTACTCAGGAAAATACAAAAATTACAAAAAAAAATATAGAAAATAAAATAGATTTAAAAATTTAAATTTTAAGATAAAATTAAACAAAAAAAATAGATAACACAAGCACCAAACATATAAAAATTTTATTAAATAAAATAAGATTAAAAAAGTACTAATAATGAAAAACAAAGTAAATAAAAAATTTAATTATATTCGAAAAATTAAAAAAACAAAAAAAAAATAAGTAAATGAAAATAACAAAATAAATTTAACTTGCAAACATTAAATTAAAACAATCGTAACAAACGAAATAAAAAATAAAATAATCTAAAATAAAGTAATGATGCAAAGGGTTGTAGATCAAAACAATATAAAATAAAAGAAAATATCAAAAAGTAAAATAAAACAAACCAAAACTTTAAAAATTTATTTAAAAATAATTCAATAAAGTAAAAAATAAAATTAAATTAAATAATAAAATCAAATGAAAATAGTAAATATAACTAAAACACAAACGAATAAAATAAATTGAATTTAAGTAAATAAAATACATAAAATTAATGTAGCAGATTAATAATTAATAAAAAATGAATGTAGCATAGAGTCAATGAATTAAATAAACAAAAACAGAACTTAAAAAAATTAAACAAATTTTAAAAAATATACATACCTAATAGATAAGTATGAAGATAGAAAAGTGCAATAAAAAAAAAAATCAATGAAATTTTAGAGTTAACTAAAGTAAATGAAATAAAATAAAATAAACAAAAAAATTTTAAGAACTTAAAAAGCGACAATTCAAAATAAAACCGCCTGAAAAAATATTAAAGAAAAACCTAAAAAATTATATTAAAATGTAAATTTAGCTACAATTCAAAAGAATAAAAAATTAAATAAAATATGTGAAAAAATAAGTGCTAGTAAAATAAAGTGAAAAAATAACACCCTAAGAAAATAATATGAAAAATAAATACAAAAATAAAATAAATCTTATTAACTTACATGGAATAAAGCTAAAAAAATATAAAACGTAATATTAAATAATTTAAATTAAAAAAAAAGTTAATGAACAAATAGAATAAACTAAATTAAAATTGAAATGAATTAAAATAAAACCAAAAAAAGCCAATTATTAAAATAAATAAAAAAAGTTGAATAGAGTAAAAAGTCATAAATAAAACAAAATAAAACAGCCTAAAATTATTAATAAAGAAAAAATAAAATGAATTAAAATGAAAAAAATGAGTCAAAATAAAATAAAAAAGTTTTGAGAAAACAGAAAAGGTAAAACTAAAACTAATGTAAAACTAAAATAATAATTAATAATTTAAATAATAAAGTAGAATTTTAAAAGCCGGTTTCTCCGAAAATTTAAATGGAAAATTATTTTTTATTTTCTGTCAATTTCCATATAAAATTCAAAAAACTAAAATAATTTTTCACTTAAACTGCTTTCGTGAAATCCGCTGTAAATATATCTGAAATCAGTTAAATTAAATAAGAAAGTATTTGAAAAGCTGATTCATGTTGAATAAAATTTAAAATTCATGGTCCAAACTGAGTAAACGTGAAATTTTATTTTTTATTTTTTATATACATATTTTTCTGTATAAATATTCAATATTTTGTATAAAAAATAAAATAGATTTACGAGACTTATATAGTCCAATAAAGTGACATATTCATACAAATTTTCGATGTATAAAGCAGTTAAAGTCTTCTCTATTTTTTATGAATTTGGGTATTAATCTTTTAGAAAAAAAGTGGTTCATAAATTTAATGACTCCAAGCAGTTTTTTGACTTTCATCCGCACCAAAAAATTTTATAATTTTGAAACTCCTCAGAAAATAAATTGAAACTAATGAAAAATTTAGTAATTAAAAAAGTACAAATTTCAAGATGAATTAAACAAAGGACGAATAAAACTTTCCGTTAGAAATTAAAATTCTTGACATATGTACTCGTAAAACAATTTTAAGAATATCCGAACTTGCAAAAATATTTTCTTCGTGAAGTTGAATTTAAAAGTATGTTTGTGTTGTACGAATATCTACACAGCAATATTCAACGCGTACACACCTCCACAAGCCAGCATCTAAAAATATTTCCTATTCCAGTTTTCACCAGCCTGCCAAACCATCCATAGACACCTACAATACTCACCCACTTTCTCTTCTCTCCTCTACGCCTGCATCGCCTCCTCACGCAACACTCGTGGCGCCATTGGGGCGACTTGGGAAGAGCTAATCGATAAAACTTGACTAATTGGCAGGGCCAAAAGTGAAAATTCCTTAATTAACATGTTTCCTAGACAACAACAACCACAACAAAAATAACATCAAGGCAACAAAAACATCAGCTGTAGACATAGCAATGAATGTCGGAGCATATAGCAACAAAAAATACACCGTAATCTTGAAAACTTGCAACACTCGCACGAATGCGTTGTTGCGGGGGTGTGCGTTTATGGGAAATCGGAAGCAATCATATAGCCTTGGAAATTCGTAAATACAATAATAGTAACAACAAGCTTGGCATGTGTATCCAACATTATTGGATGAGCGGAAGTGTAGACAAAAGCAAAGTTTCGAATGGGCAAAAACAATTGACTGGAACTGATTTTGTGTGCGGAAGTGTGAGGCGGTTAGGCCAGGGAAGCTGCTGTCATTGGGATGTAAGAGTTTACAAAAGCTGCAAATGGAATAATTATTGGAATTGTTAAACATTTCGTGCGCGATAACGGAAAATTCTTGTTTTTGTGAGCGAATAAATGGCGTAGTGCTGCTGAGAAGAGAAAGTTGAGTTGGGAAAACGTTCGGAAGCATTGAATTTGAAAATGAGATATGAAGTAGAATGGGAGGGAGGAGGTAGGTATGTATGTACCTAGTACCTAGGCACAGTGGGTTTGATTAAAATGTAGTGAAATGAAAAATGGCATGGATTAAAATAAAATAAAACTAGGCAAAAATTATTAAAACACCATACAAAAATTATTAACAAATTAGGTTACTTAAATACAAGAGTAAAAAACAAAAATTAAATAAACCAAAATAAAGTAGAAAAATGAGATACAGTAAAATTGCATCTATTTAATATAAAAACTTAAATTTAAAAAAATAAAATGAAATAAAATAAAAATATGAGAAATGAAAAATAAAATAAAGTAAATTTAAATGAACTTAAATAAACCAAAAATTAGTTTAAATAACATATATATAGAATGAAATTAAATAGTAAAATCAATGAGTAATAGTAAATAAAATGAAATACATTCAAATAAATTAAAATACAGCAAATCAAAATCAAATATGTATTTCTATTAATAACAAAATAAAAATTATAAAAATTAATTGAAATGAGAAGCAGACAAAATTTTAAATAAATAAACGAAAAAATAAAATGAAATAAAGATTAAATTAAAAAATAAAACAGATAAAATTTAAATTAAAATAAAAAATTAAACAGAACAAAGAAAAAACTAAATGAAATTAAGGAAAATAAAATAAAATGCATTAAAATAAAGCAAAAAAAAATTAAATACAAAATAAAAAATTAAACTAAAAAAAGCAAAATATAAAACGATAGAAAATAAATAAAATGAAATAAAATAAAGCAAACAAAAATTAATCAAATACAATAAAAAAAAAAACAAAAATCAAATTAAATTAAAAACGCAAAAGTAAAATTAAATTAAAAGAATCAAAAAGTGAAAGAAAGTTAAATACAGAAATTAAGTAATATCTATATATAAAATAAAAAATAATATTGAATACAAAAAAAATAATACTTAGGCATTATATAAAAATAAAATACAATGAAATCAAATAAAATAAGAAACCGTAAGAAATATAATAAACGAAAATGAAGAAAAAATTAAATGGTTGAAAAAAGTTTTTACAAAAGTTGGCAATTAGAAAAGTAGATAAATAAGTGTAAGAAGAGTAACTTTAATTTACTTGCGTTCTACGCTGGCACAAGTCTGAACTTCTTCATTTTGCTCAAATATTTCTGCTAGATCACAATCACATCAGCCGCGCCTTGAGCTTTGCGGAAGCCACCTTAGGCTGCTGGAAGTTAATATGTAGGGTTTTGAAAACCCAAAATTTTGTTCATTAGCACTAGTACATAGCTCCAGGCTCTCATATCCAGCCCTATCAAACATCCACCTAATATTAAACACCCATCCTCCAAGCGGATCAGCACACGGCGGAGTCTAACCCTGTACTCAACGGGGCTTCTTTTTCACTAGTTTCTTTCTCCAATGATTCTGAAGCTTACAGACATTAATTGTTGGTTTCAGAATCGAAGCATCTCCCCGTTGCAACCTGGTACAGAAGGTTCGGCAGCGAGTCAGGACCAAGGACCAAGTCCTTTTTCCTTTTTCTTTAGAGTTCCGGTTTGGCTTCCATCATTCGAGGAAAATCCCCTCTTTCTGCAACTTTTCCCGCTTGGAATTGTTCGAACATCTAGCCACCGTATCGCCGGTTTTTGACCTGGTTTATGCCTTAAAGAGGCCTCCCAATTAGCGGCCTTCGAAACTCCGAACAAACTCAGCGAGTCACCATTGCGGTAGAGACAATTACACTAACTACCATTCTTCGAAGTACTGCATTCGATTTACACAGCTGCAAAGTAACTATTTGAGGTCAGGATGTATAATCGTCCATAAAAAGCGCCTTAACTTTCTTGCTGTTTCTTGATTCTTCCGATACGGCGAGTAGATGAAGTGTTGTTGGACACATTTCAGTCATCCCTTGTCAAGTTGGGTCATCCACTTAGCACCGCCATCTTAAATTTCGTTTTGAGAACTACTTAAAAGAACCTGCTGAACAGACTGTGACCTCTCCGCAGGACATAAGACGGTACCTAAGTAGGCTGCACCGCCCTGAGACGATTTCTGTTAACACCTGAATAGACATTTGCTAGAAGCAGAACCTCTTACTAGGAAGAAAAACATCTCTACGAACCGAAGAACGAGATCCAGGAATATAACTGGGCGCCAACGATGCACGCACAGACAGTTCGCAACATTCATAGAAAGACCATTACCACCTTCATCGGCGGAGGGAATTCAGTCACCACCTTTGTTGAGGGAGAGTTTCAGTTGCCTAGAGATACCCGCGTTACTCTACCGTGATAGGAGTTTAACCGCAACCTTTTGCAGATGAAAAATTTCAACTGCTTTGTGAGACCCGCGTTACTCTAGCACAACTACAGCCTAGATAAGTACTCTAGCAGGCTAAACTACCACTTACACAAATTTGACCCTGGCGTACGCCCGTTTAAATATGAATATAAACCGTGGTTCGAGAATCACTCACAATTCGAAGATGTATGTACATAGAGTTAGTATAAAATACTTACATCATTAGTTGGCATTAAATCAAAAGTTTTCATGACATAAACTAAAATATGTAAACAAAAAAATGAAGGAACTTGCGCCAAGAAACGCCCACACAATAGTTCATTTCACAAAAAAAAAATACCTTTTGGCACATTTATATTGCACTCAATTATATTAGCGGAGATTAAAAAATGTTTTTCATTGATCACTCTGATTTCCTTTTACACCCGACTTCCTTTGAAATACCTAAATACCTTAGCAGTACTACTTACATACAACTAGCCAGTGAAAGTCAAAAGTTTGGCAAGTTTAGCAGGCGCCAGCGGGAAAAAAAATTAAAATAAAGAAGCAAAAAATGTAAAAAATTACCAAAACTTAAAAGAAATGAAAACATAAAATAAATATGCAGTATACAACCAAAAAATTAGAACCGCTTTTAATTTTTCAACTTCCACTGTATACAAATTTTCTGCATTTCGTTATCTCTTTTAACCCTTTCATGCCTGATTTAAATTGGGAAAAACTTCGGAAGTCAACTTATCACCCAAGGGTGCTGTAGTTTGCAACTATAGAAAAGAAGTTGATACTAGGGTGGCCCTTAAAAAATATATGAAAAATTTAAAATTTGTATGAAAACCCCGTCCACTAAAATTTCAACATATTCAAACAATTTATAACCGTCGTTTTAAAATTTTCGAAGGTGTATAGATGTTGCTGCAACATGTTCAATTTGACATGTTTCGCCTTTTGTTTCACTACACATTTGAAATTAAGCTTTGAAATAAAGATAAATATGAAGATGAAGAAATAAATGATAATGAAGTAAATTGTCAAATTCAAGGGGAATAATGCACATGGAAATGGTTCTCGGCGGGTTAGAGGTTTGAGAATAAAAACGAAAACAAAGATTCCTAGAGGTACAGGCAAAAACGAAGATCAACGCAAATTTAAACATTTTAAGGTAAAGGTGAAGAGGAATATGCAAAAATAAAGATAAATATGAAGAAAAGGATGAGGTTGAAGATCGATATTGTTATCGATATAAAACCCGATATTTTTATCGATATAATCGACATTGCTATCGATAAAATAATCGATGTTGTTATCGATACTGTTATTGATTAAATAACCGCTATTGTAATCGATATAATAATCGATATTGTTATCGATATAATAATCGATATTGTTATCGATACAATAATGGATATGTTTATCGGAATAATAATCGATTAAATAATTGATTTTGTTATCGATTTAGTAATTTATATTGTCTTCGATATGTACAATAATCGATACTGATGATTGCTATATCTATCGATGTATAAATCGATTTTGCAATCGTTGTATTTTTCTATATGTTTATGGATATTGTTATCGGTATTTTTATTGAAGTATTTATCGACAGAGTTATCGATTTAATAATCGTAACATAGAAGCGATCACATGATATGATGAGACATCACATTATATTACATCACATAATATGACATCACATCACACGATATCACGTGACATGACATCATATGATATAACATCACATTACATGGCATGACATCACATGACTTGACATCACACGATATGACATCGTATGACATGACATCGCATTACATGACGTGGCATCACATGATATGACATCATAGGACATGACATCACAGAAAAGGACATCACATGACATGACATCCTATCACATCACATAAAATCACGTCACATCTTATCACGTCATCGCACCTCATCTAATCTACGTGAATAGATAAAGAAAAGGATAAAAGCAAAGATATGAAAGATAAAAACAAAGATGAAGACCAAGGTAAATTTACCGATTTAAAAACCAAAAACACCGTTGGACAGGTAATTTTCTGTAGATGAGAAGAGTTTTTATAGTTTCGAAATTGGTTGAAAGTCGTCGTTTAAAAATTTTCATATTTCCGTATGGTTGTTGTTGCCACCTGTTCAATTTAAGCTGTTTTGCATTTTGTTTTACTTCGTATTTGAAATTATACTTTGAAATAAAGATAAATATGAAGATGAAGACAAAAAAGAAGGTAAACGTGAAGATAAAGACGAAAATGGAGATAAAGGCGAAAATGGAGACAATGAGACATACATAAGAATAGGGTAACTGAAGTGAAATTTTCCGATAGGAATCGAAATAAAATCAGCCATAAAAGGTACCGAAATTTATCGAATCATCGAACTTTATAATTATCGAAATTTATCTATGCTTATTAAGTTATCGCAACGTATCGAATTATTCAAACTGATCAATATTTATTGAGTTGTCGAAACTTAGTTGTCGGAATTTACGGATAGTTATCGAGCTATAAAAATGTGTGGGATTATCGAAAGGTAAAGAAATGTATCAAGTTGAATTATCATTATTTATAGACCTAACGAAATTTATGCCGTGATGCATGAAGCTTTTTCAACTTACAGAGTTATCTATAATTATTGATCTACTGAAATTGGTTGATTCATCGAATCGAAGTTTATGGAATTTTCAAAGTATATGGATTTATCGAAATTTCAAGGTTATATAAGCTTATCGAATTATCACTGCTTATCGAATTTTATCGTGTTAACAGAGTGTAATGAGTTATCAAAATTTTTCGATAGCTTTCGAAAAATTTGGAGCTGTCAAAATTAAAAATTTATAAAGGTATCCAAAGAATTTACATTTTTAAGTTATCGAAATTTATCGAGCCCTCGAATCTCACAGTTATCGAAATTGGTCGAGTTAACGAATTTCGGTGAGTTATCGGATTTTAGTGTTTTTGAAATTCATCGAACTATCGATATGTATCAAATCATTGAAATTTATCGATAAACTGGAATGTATCCGGTCAATTCCAAGTCCTGCCGAAGTCCAAAGACCTAAGACAAAAAAATGTTAGTTACGTTTTAGTTCCAAAGCAGAAGATTTTCCGGTAAGTTAATTTTTAGCGTACAAATTTTGCTACGTGTTAAGTTAGAAAACCTCTCCAAGGCTCCTAAAAACTAGAAAAACTGTAGAATTTCGACAGTAACTGGCACTCTAGTATTTATATTAAGATTCGATTGAGATTCGGGGTTGAGATTAAGATTAACATTAAGATTTATATTTAGATTAATATCATAATTAAAGTAGAGATTAAGACTAAGATTAGGATTAGGATTAAGAATTAGATTATGATTATGATTAAGATTAATGCTGAGTTTAAAATTAAGATCGAGGTGAGACTAAGATTAGCATTAAAATTTAGATTAAGATTAATGTTAAAAATAAAATTGAAATTTAGATTGAGATTTGGGGTAACATTAAGATTAAGACTAAAACTAGAATTAGGATTAAGATTTATGTTATGATTAAGATTAATATTTAGGTTAAAATTTAGATTAAAGCTGAGACTAAGATTAAGACTAAAACTAAGATTAAGACTAAGATTAAGATAAAGATTACGATTAAAATTAAAATTACAACTAAGATTAAAATTAAGATTAAGATTAAAATTAAGATTAAGATTATGGTTGAGATTAAGATTAAGAATAGGGTTCAGATTGAGATTAAGATTAGCGCTAATATTGAGATTCAGACTAAGGTTAAGATTAAGCTAATTAAGAATAAGGTTAAAATTAAGAAAAATACGCATACATATAAAATGGTGAGGTATACGGGTAAGAGGAAGAAGTTTCACTTCAGTCGCGCATGGAAACCACGCAAACCTCTTTTTTTCTTTACGTTTTCTATAGTACCAAATTATGTGAAATCTTATTATTTTCAAAAACTGGTAGCGACTCATGAGAATTATTTTAAAATTTTGTCACATGCCGCATATAAAATTTAGATGTTGATATCTTAAGTACCACCCTAGTGAATACTTTAAAATACTTCGCAGTGGCATTAAGAAAAATCATAAAAATTTTACCCAAATTTTCTGGGCGGAGCAGAGTAAGAGAGCTGTATGATATGTCTGTATAAGAAAATGACAAAAAATTCTGAAGCCTAAATTTACCAAATTGGCCAAATTTGAATATCTCTCGAAATCAAAATAAACCGCATACAAGCTATTGAGAAATATTTATAATACAAGCAAATATGAACTAATGTTATATTTTTAAAACTTTCTGTAAATTTTTTTGAAGTTTTTCATAAATAATTTTTCGCAAGCTTTTCCCCACCTTCTCTGTATTTTGTTCCATCCTCTTTTCTCATGCCGCTATACTGCATTGCTTCATTTACCCAGCTCCTTCTCTTACCCTCCTTGCTCTCACCGCTGCCTTGCAACTCTTGCGTTCAAGTACAAATTTTCTTTTGCTTTGTTCTTCGTTTAATGCATTTCCGTTATTTATCGATGCTTCGCACCTGGCAAATGGATTCAAGCACTACTCATATTTGTTGTTGTTGCAAAAGAATATTGTACAAAACAAAAAAAATACAAAAAATAAATAATAAAACGTTCAGAAAACGTGTTTCATATTGTTCGTGTATGATACTTCAGATCAAAGCGCGTCGACGACTAGCTAAGTGCCGAATGCAGTTAAACCTCATTTCCGCCGTTTGAGTGGAAAACAATTTAAATACCTATTCTGTGATTTTTGTAAAAATTTATTTCGTACTCGGATATTTTGTAATCATTTTTCACGCTCTTATGTTTAATGCATTTGTTTGAAAATATTACATAATTTTGTTTGATGGCTGATTGCTTGTTGTTGATTTTTCTAAGTGATATTTGTTTTGATTAGTAAATTTGGTTTGGGGATAAATTACTGGCTGTATTAATATTAAGTTATATTTGTATATAGTATTTAGTACAGTTTCTTCGATGACAATAAAATATTATTTTTGTTACCCCTCTAAGAACTTGACTCAATATTTATCGATATCCATTGAAATATTTGTTTACCAAAGGCATTCTTCAATGAACTTACAAGTGATGTTTTGTCGTAGTCCATTACGCCCATTTGGGTACTTAAAGTTAACATTATAGGCAATATTTTTATGTAAACAAAAATTAAAAAAATGTTAAAATCAATTCATGTCACCTAGACCTTCAATCACTTCAGCCTTCATCCAAATCCTTAGAGGTGAAGGGAACTTAGTCACTGTCCACGTGATTGTTACAGATTGTTACAGCCGCTGCTTCGCTAAAAAAGTACTTAAAGGTTTTGAAATCGTAACAAAATGTGGTCTGTTGCCCAGTCTAATTAAGCTGGCTTTTGGTTGTGGTTTAAGCTTGAAAAGAAAGACATTTTCACGGGGGAGGGGGAGTGTCTCCCCCTTACACTTAGGCCAAGAAAAGGCCCATTGTGATACCATATGCAATATTCGATCCCCTATGGCGTTGCGCCGCTTACTCGGGATCAAACCAATCCGTTAACGTAATAAATTTCGATACTGCTCTAATATTGATTTCCGATATCTCCGTAACGTCTTTTGCTGAGTTGCTGAGGTGTTGTAACTCTCCTCTTCTTCTTCGCGCATTCACTCCCAATGTCGAGGTATGTGTGCCGTTTAGACAGTGAATTTTAGGAACTCTTTTGATAATAGATATCTAGGTCAGTTTTAACCCTAGGAGTATGTATGGTGCTATTCCTAACATGTAGTTTGAAAGTGGCCATGGCTATACCTATCATGCCCGTCCCCGGAAGGATAGGGCAGTCGTACCATTCTTCGCCAGTTCGTCAGGTTTGCAGTTGCCTCCAATATCTCGGTGTGCAGGCAAGCATATGATTGGTATTCTATAACGCTGAGCCATCTCCTTTAGAGACTTGCGGCATTTAGTGAAGGACTTTGTGTTGTCTACGCATGAGTGTACAGATTTTAGGATTGCTGACCTTCCTTTGCTCCTTGGGTCTTCCTCCCTGATGCCGAGTGGCCTCCTATATAGCCAGCACCTGCGCCTGGTATACACTGCAGTGGTCGGAAAGCGAAAATATGCTTCTAGCTCCAGCTTCGGGGAGAATATCCTGGCCCGATCTTTCCGTTGAGTTTACAGTGTTGCGTATGTAGTGAGGCCTGTTGTCACAGTCCTTTCGAGTTGGCATGATAATTTTATAGTTTTTGGTGAAGGTATTTGATGGTAGACAGTAGCCAGTACTTGCAGGTGTCGGCATGAGCGCTCTTATCCCTAGAATTTTCGAGTGGCCTTATGTACCATCAATCCAGGAACCTGTCTCTCCAAGTCTTAGGGCTGCAACAGCGGCTATTTCCCGAGCAACTATCAAGCGGGACAGATGTAGAATCGCGTTAAGAGCTTCAGTAGGGAAAGATCATGTATAGCTCCGCACTCATTTGTACCCTTTGAAATTTTTTGAGCGCTTTTGTCTTACTAATGTTAGGCCAACATACTAGGGCACCGTGGAGCAGAATTGAGTGAACAATGGCCAGTGAACTATCTTGGGTGCGAATCTCCACGATACCTTCCTTATGTCCTTCTCGATGCGTTCTATTGTGTGGTCATTCCAGAGTGCAATTCCCTTTATTTCTAGCGATCGCTAAATTTTTGAGACTAGCGATTCAGAGCAGTCTACGTGTCGTCAGAAGCCTTTCCAGTGTCTTAAGTAGAACGAAGGAAAGGCTAATAGGCTTAAAATCACCAGGTTTAGTGTGAGAGGCTCTGCCTGCCTACTTTCGATAGAACACCACCTTGACTTCTGTGAGAAATCACTAAAAAATTTGAGTTTTCAAGATGGGTCTTATATTGCAGACAGGCAATCGAATAACGCCAATATTTTGAAAGTTAAATTCCATTTGAGTTTTAAGGCTTCGACAGAAATTACTGTGAAGGATGGTTGGGAAGGATAATCACTCAAACAAATCTATTTAATACCGAAATTTTAATATTTTTCAACGGAAAATTTTTCAAATAGCGAGCTCTTTCGAAGAGTCAATTCATATCTAAAAAAAAAACCGGCACACATGTCTCACCAGCTAGCCACGTTTGACTAATTAACGCTAATGACTAATTAAGCTAAAAGCTTTTCAATTTAAATACCACAACAAATGGCTATCCACTGGGAAACCGTAAACATAAATTGACTGATTATTACAATTTTTTCTGATGCACATATAAAATGCAACCATTTATATGGTAGGCGCTGAAAAAAAAAAACCGCACAAAATCAGCGAAAAATGCAATTGCCTTAACGCTTTATCCTTTGAGGATGGGCGAAAATTACGAGCATATACCGAGGAGTGGCCCCTCATTGTCTATAGGCAAACAAAGAGCAATCTCTGGGGACCATTTTCAGTAAGGCAGCATAATTTTTTTTTTTGCAATTTTAGCATATTAGCTTCCCACTCAATGTGACTTCTTGGCGTGGAAAGCATAAAACCGCAATTTCAAAAATGTGGCTTTTGTGGTTTGATGGCAATGAGGTGGGCGGCATTGCCTGTTAGATTATGAGTTTGTGTGTTTGTCTATTAACTGTGCATTTAGTACGCGATGTGTAGGTGTTATTTGTGTGCAGCCAATTGTCCTTTCGCATTAGTGTTCACACCTCAAAATTTGGCGCGTCGCCCGCATTCGAGTGCATTTGGTTGGCAGTTTCGTGGCATTCGCTGCGATAGACTACGAAGATTTTAAATAATTTTTTTTTTTCAACATTTCCCAGTTCATTGCACTTGTTTGGCATTTTGCATGGCTACGGCTTAAAATTGCGAGGTAATTAAAAATATTAAAAAATATATAGCATGCAATTTTTTGAGAGGAGAAATTTGCCTTTAGAAATTGTTCCGGTTTTTTTTACGAGATTTGCCTTCTTAGTTAATGAGTAAAATTTAATGCATTGAAGGGTTGCATGTTATTAGAAAATTGCACATTTGCCTTGCATGCTCTAGTAACCTCAATTTTTGCTTCAATTAGAGTCAAAAAAGCTCACGATTACGCTCTTTTCATTAGACTTTATGCATTAAAAGCGATTGAAAGGCAATTGAATCGCTTTCAAGTATGAATACGGCTTTTAAAGTTGGAAAAATGTTCAATTTGTTTTTGTAATTTATTCACATATATACAAACTTAAAGCTACTAAGATTATTTAACGAATTTGCTGCTTTAAAACTTTGCCAACTCCATTCCCTTTAAATGCTCCGCGCTGAACCGAATTCGCAACATACTTTTGTACATACATATGTATGCTTTTTAATGGACTCACATTTTATACATTGGTGTAGATACATATGTAACTAGTATGCCTCCCAAAAAAACACTTTAACTATTTATTAATTTGCTTGCTTGGTAATGTAATATGTCAGCCATAATTGCCTTTTTAACGCCATAATTAACAATTCACCAATTAAGTGCTTATTAAATAACTGCAGTGTAACAAAAAATAGCCCATAAATAACTGTTTACATGTAGTAAAACTATACAAGTATGTATTTATATAAAGGAATGAATAACACACACACATTCATATACATTCAAAAAGCCAATAATAAAGTGGCATGCATTTTTTAAAAGCAATTACCATTTCTGCCAGATAAATCATTTTTAATTGACCAGCTTAGTTAGCAAAATGATTTCATATTTGCAATTAGTTTAGAAATAAATTTATTTAATTTTTTATATCTTCATTTAATGAAAGTACAAAAAAAATAGTAATACATTTTTTTCATTTCTGTTTTATGTGGGTTGGAGGCTGGGGGTTTTAAATGCGTCGTCCCAGCAGTGGTATGCTCACAGACTAAAATACTGTTTCACATAAGTACATATTAGGTGATGTATATTATTATTAGTACCAGGTTGACCGACATTTGCTCGGAGTGCATTGCATTTTTTAAATTTTCAAGGTTTGGTTGTCAAATTATGCTCATCTGGATAGCTTAGTTTATAAATACTTTTTTATGTAACATTGTTAATGGAATTTATTACATACGTATTATACATAATTATTAGATCTCATCCGATACACGTTTCGATAAAGATGATGTCGATACAAAAATATTATCAAGACGTTAATATTTTTGCCTCATAAGAATCTCGTTATTCAGTGAAAGCAAATTTAAAAAAAAAAAACTTTTAATACACAATATTGATAAGCAAAACTGAGTTCCTCAGCATTCTATACAGAGAATATTTTGTGAACAATTAAAAAAAATTCCTTTTGAAGCTATTAAATTAAAAAATATCTTACATTACTTACTTATATACATACATAAAAAATGTGCATTGGAATTAATAAAATAAAAATTTTTATTAAAAAAAGTGGCAACCCTCTACGAAAATATTTCTGGATTAATGTGCTCAAAAATACCTTTTATTTGATGTTCATCTTAAGTTATTTTAGTTAAATTTGGTAGAATCGAATATAAGTGGCAACCTTACACTAATACCTTAAGGGATAACAATAACTACTATATAAGCAAAGAATTGTTTAAGAGCATTTTTTCACTTTTTATAAGTACTAATTGTTTAGATTAATTTTCTAAACAAAAAATGAAATAAATAGGCGATGAAAGCGAAGTGGCAATCCTATCCAAATATATCTTCACTTTGGGGATTTCTAAAATGCATTCCATTTGATACCCAAATTATGATATTTTATTTTATTTGTAACTAACGAATAGATGGCAACCTTATGAGAATCTTATCGATGATGGTATCTATCTAAATAAACTTAGAATGCAAAACACGATCGATATCGATAGCCTTTAGTTTCTGAAATATTAATTTTACTGAGGTGATAGCGAAGGGAACCCAGAAAGTGTTCAGCATTTCCTCTGTGAGTGTCCAGGCCTTTCAAATACCTTGTAACACAACTAACCGATCTATTAGAAGCTACCATTAGCGCCATCGGTAGATTCATTACAGAATCAGGTTAGCCCTAGCAAAATAGGATGTGCATAGACAAATTACCTCCCCGCGAGAAATGCAACAAAATGGCGCAAAAACAAGGTTATTGTATTCTAGACAGCGAACAGGAAGCACTGCAACAAACTAACCAAGTACCCAGTGAGAGTCTTCAGCACTTTTCTGCCTGAATTAAGTAGCTCCTTTGAAGGTTCTTTTGAAGGACAGATAAATCGTGTGGCTTGTGCCTGGCCTAGACATTACATCCAGTGACTGTTGACAATTTTGTCTTCCCAGTTATTTATGATTCCGTTTATGCATGGTCATAATAAGAATCTATGTACATATATAGGGAAAACTTGGAAGTTAGGGGCACGCGCAAAATTCCCCTAACCTAAGAAAGTATAAAATCTGCTTAAAAACTGGGGACACTCTCTTATAGGACCAACAGAAAACCAGCCAACGTCATCCTCTTTGTACCCGGTTGGCGCTAGCCGAAAGAAGAACAAAAGCTCTAGTTAGTTTGGATGCAAAAGTACGCTTTCTTCAACTAGGGACTTGTTCTCAGATTACCCCTTAGAGTTCTAGCTTCTTGATTAACTCCCTTATATGTTGTGTTTACAGTTATGTAGGCTTTATCTAACCTCTACGTAACTGACTGTTTGATGTTCTCCAATTCCGTAATGGGGCTGCTGTCATAGCCTGCCTTTCAACTTTATTACTTTGCCTTTGTGGCTCTTCGTACAAAGGCTAAAAATGCTATTTTGTACTCCTAACGATTTAAACCTTCTAACGACATCTGGACAAATGAAAATTTTTCCTGTTAGGATTACACAGAATACTAGATGAAAAAGGTATGCTTGGTAAAATACAAGTACTTAAGAGTAAAAATTTGTACATCCTACATTTAAGGATTGGTCTGTACACCAAAGTAGTCTAATTGTCTGGGAATATCTCTACAAGATTGGAATACTTCAGTCTGGCTGGTTTTTTAGTTCGACCAGGAATAGGTTGTTGTTGTTTGTTTTTTTGTTTACTGATATCCTTGGTCGTCAATTTTTGTTTCGCTTTCCAAACTTCATTAAATTAATTTGTGTAATCTTTATTTCTCATCGCCATATTGCTTCTATTGGCAGTTAAACTAGTTGCGGGACATTGTCGCTCCACCTATACCACGTACTTACGTATAAACATACATACTTATGTACTTACTTATATACATACATATATAAGTAGGTAAATGTAAAAGTTTGTATGCTCAGGAGCAAGGAAATACCGAAAAATAGGCGCATCATAAGTAACAAATTATCCACAAAATGAGGCTTTTGGAGAAACCACAAAAAATTCTTCAACATGCAACCGACGAATATTAGACACGACACTTATAATACAAAACAACAATAACAACTCCATCAGCTATAACAAAATTACCACTTACTTGAAAACGACAGCTAAATGAGCCTTCACATTTCTCCAACAACGGTGTAGTAGGCGAGCTAAGCTGGACTGCCTACTGCGACTGATCAAGCAAGCGCTCCTTCAATTGTAGCCATAAGTAACCAGAATTTATGTGTGCGCGTATGTACATATGTAAGTGTAGGTGTGGATTTTAGTTTCTTGCTGTTGCATAATGGTTACTTGTTCGACTACCTACTGAATAAACGTCCATTGAGTCCTTGTCACTCACACCGCATTGTTGTTGCTTGCCTGTTTACCAAAAGTGGCTGCTTCTTAGGCACTCCATAAACATTTTCCTTCACTTTTTTTACGTCTATTTGCACCTATTGTTTGCTCATTCGCTGGTTTACGTACGTACATTTAATATGCAATGATGACGATGACGAAAATTTTGTGAGTAGTAAGAAATGGACGCGAGACGTTGACAGCTGAGTGAATAATTATTAATAATTATCAAGATTGACGCACTTTTGAGGTTGAAGCGCAGGCATTGGAGGTTTTAGATTGTGCGGCAAGGATATATGCACATACTAAAATGGATATAAATGTATGTATGTAGGTATGTCTGTTGCTAAATCGATGGCTGCCTTTTTTTGAGGTATAAATGGAGTCAGTGAACTGTCAAGTGGATAATTAAGTAAAAAGAATGTGATCGTACAAATCTTATTTATTGTAATTTTTTTCCATCCGTTCCTAATGAGTTGAGTTTCATTTATTCCAATATATTTTTTCTGAGGGTCATACAGATTATCCCAACCTCCGAACTTCAGGTGATTTTTATGAGAACCGTTTTCATGAAAAATTATCTCAGCGGGGCGACCGATATTTAAAGGATTTCTTCTTATCCTTTGGATGTTGTTCCGGAGAGGAATAGCGTTCCACCAAGTTGCAGTACACACCTCTAATCAGTTCACTCCCAAATACACATAGATAACTCAATTCTTAGCCAACAGTATAATCATTTTTAGAGGCTATAGAGCAGTCATTCAGAAATCTGGGGATTGAGAACTTCCTGGTAAGCTGGATCTCTACCGTCTATGTAGCAATTATGGTATCCAGATTGTGCTGTGGTTTTTTGGAAAGCCATAGAGATGAACTGTATACAATGTTAGGCGGCGCATAAAGGTCAGTCTGCATTGCGCTTACTGGGGCGATCATATTATGTCATTTGCCACCGATTGATCTTTTTATTAAGAAAAGTCCTTCACAGATTACCCTGAGGTTGAGGGAAATTAGACTGTGGAAATAAGGTATGTACGTACATGGACGTCTCCTGTACTCTTTCAACGATCCAAGCAATCGCGAAAAACCTGACTACGTATGTCCTTTGCTTCTCTTCAAAAAAAAACTTCGGCACGATGTTTCCACGAATGCTACGAAGTATCTGTTATTATGGACGGCTTAAAAATGAGATTGAGGCGAAGGGGCGCGATTTTTTACAACATCGAAGAGTCTATACGACTACCGACTTCGTCCAGTGTTTTTCAGGCAGAAATCTTTGCCATCAAAGAGGCGTGCCAAATAATTTTAGCCTCGAAGCTGGCAGGTATCAGCTTCGAAGCTGGATAGCCAGGCAGCGATCAAGGTACTTGGTACTGTCAGCACCACACCCAGCATTTTAAAACAAAGCCGAGAGAGCATAACAGAATTCATGGCAATGAAATAGCCGACGAGATAGCCTGGAATGGGTCGGATTTGGATGTCACATAGACAGAGGAGGTTATTGTGCCTCTGAGCAATGTATATCCAGACCCGCATCTCTCAGCACTGAAAAACGGTGGCTAAAAGTGGGTGGGCATTGCATTTCTCACCAAACTGAACAGGAGGGATTTACCTCGACTAACTGCCGTTTACAGTGGCTACAAGCTGCAAGACCGCGACTGGAGTACAACACTACTTGTCGTAGCTGCATTTCATCAGATGCAGAAGAAACGGTGGTGCATTTGCTTCGAAATTGCCAGAGCTAAGTAGGACTAGAATCAGAGTTCTAGGCAAACCCTGCAACCGCGGTTTTACAGACATAAGTGATAATAACCCATAAGGTCTTCAACTCCACATGTTGGATTTTAGATAAATATTTAATCGATTTCTGCTGGTAAGATAATTTGAAATTCGATATTTTTGTCTTAGTTGCAAATAAACAACGGCCTTTCAAAGATTAAATTAGTTGACCATAAATTCAGCTGACTTTCGGTTTTTTTTTTTATTTTTTTTTTTTCCAATTTATTGCCAACTAAATCACGTTTAATAACTCAAGAGTATTAGAATGTTTTTGGTCCTCTGTTTTCGTCGTAACACTTTTTAGTAAAAAATTTTGAAAAATTGCAGAACATGTGTTTAAAAAACTTTGTATGAAATAAAAAACTTGTATTAAAAAAGTGATTAAAAAATGTTGTCGCGCAATGCCCATATGGCCGCACTTGAAAGCAGCACAATGCGTTGGCAAAAAGACACCGTATAATCCTTGAGCCGCAAATACAAACCAATTCATATCCAACCACCTCTTAATAACACAAGAACACACGTCCACACAAGTTCAAGCTGGTAAGTACATAAATACATTCGTTCTACGGCGACAAGCACCACCAACAGCAGCAAAAGCTGTCAAGGTAACTCAACGCCAGAGCACAGCTTAGCATTCTGCATGCAAATACAATACACAAACAAATTTTCCCACCCACTAAACAAGCCACAGGAGCTCTGCTGGCTGCTGGTGTTCAATTTTCGCTGCTGCTGGTCTTTTCCGCTGGTTGGTTATGCAGCTTTTTTATGCCAATATTATTTTCAGGCTTTTTGAAAAAAGTTTCGTTTTATTGAAACAAGCTGTCATTTGCTAGGTAAGGTGAATACAAAAATATACACATTCTTTTAGTGGCTTAATGAAAAGCTGTTTTTTTTTCTTTCTCAAAGCCAAATTGCGCGCCTCCTCTGTTTTCTTAATTCATTTCATAATTCTATGAATTTGCTTAAGCAGCATTTGTTGTTGGAAACGCCTTTGTGGTAGTCAAGCGTTTAGAAAAGGATGTATTAAAAGATTTTGTTCTTCTTTTCAGCTTGCTTGTCGCTCTTTTATTTAAGAAAGTTGTAAAAAGCTTATTCATACAAATTTTAATTGAAAATTTATGCTTTCTTGTAAATGAGGAAATGATTTAATTTTGTATAAATAAATAGTACTAAAGAGGAGAAAGCGTAATGCCCATAAGTAGATATAAGGGATGTCCTTATTTTATAAGCACTCGTAGTAAAACTCTTTATGTGACGGGATTTTTAAGCTTACGGATACTTAATTTAATACTCACTAAAATAGCAGACTTTGCGAGAGCGACAGACTCTACGCACGGTTAAATATCCTAGCAACTTCTAAAAAATTTCTTTGTAAATATAACAGCGGAAGTTTACAAAGCCTCCCTTGGCCTACATGCCTCTCCATCTTTTTACTTTAAGTCCGCATCGTTGGTCTGTCAAAGAAACAGAGACGATTGGGTTATAAATACATGATACAAACACCAAGGTTAAACTCTAACTCTCTCCCTGGAAAAACTATCAGCTTTTATACTGCATTCTACACCCTCATGGTTGGAAATCCATTAAGGCGGATCGTAAACCCAGACCATACGTTTTTGCTGGGATTATTCAATTACAGAATCAGAGATTTTTTTTTTTTACTTCTAGGTATGTCCATAAGCCCAGGAGCTCAGGGCTCAGCTCTTAAAGAGATTATACCAGCCATAAGAGGTTGATGCCAACCTCAGAAATCCTTTAAGCACAACTCAGAAAGTGCGAGCCGGGTTGTTTGAATTGAAAAATGTTGAGAAGATTGTACCGCCAACCGGCTCCGATACCATCCAGCTTTGTGAGCCTAAGGCTTCTTTGAGCATCCCTAAAAAATCTGGCGGTTGCCCATGGTCTGATGTGCTCGCTGAGCTGAGATGAGCCATTCCCTTTTCATGCTTGATAGGACTACCACTTGCTTTGTTACTTCAAATGTCATTCATATTCCCGCAAAACATGCAACTAAGTCGGGCCACTTGGAAAGTTCTGGCGCTCATCGACATCGTGAGTGAGCCCAAGCGTCTTATAGTCGGTTGTTCATCAAAATAGATGACACACATTCTATCGGATAACTGATTTCTTCCTTGAGGTCAGCTACCTTTGCCTGGAAAACCGTGAAGTATTCTGAAACCCTAAGTGTGGGGTAAATGGAGAATTCCGTACAATAAAAACCTCCATCATAGACACGCACGTGATAGAGTTTACAGATTCTTCCTTCCTTTCTTCCATCTGCTGGCTCCAACACACTCAAATCTTGTTCGGAGACATAGTCGACCATAAATAAGATCAGGCTATAAATAAGACTAGTGTTCGCCCAGCGGTTGAAATTCAACCGCTAAAATTAGGGATAG
>NW_016159532.1:0-83077 GCF_001687245.7 Rhagoletis zephyria
ATTCTTCAACTTTGAAGCTCCAACTCCACAGAGGAGTGTCCAACCATTCACGGTGCTTTTACGCCTCAACAGTTATTCGCTTATTTGTTTAATATGCGCTCGATNGGTACGTTTTTGTTTCTTTTTTTTTACTCCCTGTTCGCTCCTTTTGTTGCTCATCCCTCTCTAAAATGCTGTCGGACATTTTTGACTTTAATCAAATTAGATTGAGTTGCTTGTTCTACATGCAACGCGACGCGGTGTCAGCGCTGTGTAAAATTAAATAAAAAAATCAAAAGAGCATGGAAACGTGCCGCTTTGGTGGTCAAGTGCACAGCCAGCGCAGCTGAAAAGTGGAGTGAGTGCGTCAGAGTTTTTATTTAATTTAACGAACAATTGATGGCTGCTGTCCTGCGTGGCGAAGGGTGTGCTGTTCTCTATGTGATTTTTAATGCCACTGACGGTTGCTTGTTGTCTTGTTGCCGACAGCATCGCAATTTCTCCTATAAACAATTGTTGCTGTCATAAAATGTGAACCGCTGCATATTTTTTATTTAAAACTCACTACATTTAAGCTTATAAAGTATGTGTGAGTTGATCACTATCTGATTTTAGCATACTTCAAGGCGTTAGGGAAATAAATTTAATGCTAATTTTTAATATTCTCCGAACAAATTTAAAAGGCTTTCGCAAGCGCATCTGACTGATATTTCGAAAGCAAAAAACTTTGGGAAGAATTCGGGGAACCAAATTTTGGTTTTTGATTAAAAAACCATACAGAAAATGTGAATGTCTTCAAAAAAGTTAAATTCCAAACGAACATTAGATTTTTTTTAAAATTATTTTCTTAACAAGGAAACGGTGGCAATAGTGGCTTACGTAACGCATGCTTTTTTATAATTTTTTGAAAACACTGGGATTATGAAAATTTTTGGAATTGAATTAAAAAATTTTTTAGTAGCTGCTAGTGTCCTTTAATAAAACGTTATGAGTAAAGCGCATGACATAAAAAGCGATTTCCTAAAAGATTTTTGCCGATAAAAAGTTAATGGAAACAAATTTATGAAAAAAATATTTTAGTAAAATACAGGGCCCATAAATAAAGAAATTATTAATTTTTCTCAAAATCACAATTTTTATTAAAGTTGAAAATATGTATGAATATTAATAAGCAAATTTTATTACTCAAATTTGAAATTTGCTATATAACTGAAATAAAAATTTTAAACACATATGGACTTATGTACTCATGCAAATAACCAATTTTAATAAAATTTTTGATTTTGAGAAAACTGATTTTTTTTTTAATTTATGAGCTATAATAAAAAAAAACTACTAATTTTTCTCAAAACCAAAATTTTATTGAAAAATTAATAAAAATTTTTACTCAAATTTTCTACGTAAAATATAACTGAGGACGAATTTTTAAATACATATCTACATATTTTAAATTTTAATAAAAATTTTGATTTAGAGAAAAATGAACTATACAAAAAAGCAAATAAGCAAATGGATGTATAGAATTGACAACAACAACCACGCTGTCGAGTTTAAATAGCGGCAAATCAGCTGCACTTGATAGTAGTTGGTTGAATAAGGAAAATGAATTAGCAACAAGAGTTTACGGGATGTACATAGCTCAGTGGTTAACGCTTCTGACTTTGAACATCGAATACGCAGGTTCGATCCCTGCTTAAGTCTAGAAAAAAGAAGTCTGATGAGGAGATGTGGTGATCTCCGATCAGCTCAATAAAAATATTAAAAAAAAAAAAATGAATTAATTTTTTATTTAACAGCCCAATATTTTACTCTTTTGGAGCACTAGAAGAATTACTAATTTTTAAAAGCCGTTTAAAAAGTCTGAGATTTTTCGAAAAGTCGAAATTTAAAATCTTATAATTTCTGTAAATTTGAAAAATTGATGTGAAGTAAGGGGATCAAAAAAAGATTCTTGAGCATTAGATATTACAGCATTTTTGTAAACCCATTGATCAATTTGTTTAAAAATCTGATAACAAAAATTTTGCTTGTTTTCGGGTGTTTGGTCTAAAAAACTTTAGAAGCAAATAACGAAAGTCGTTTGAGCTAAACATTTAAGAATCTGGAAAGAATATCCATTATCCCATGCTGATTTGAAACAAATAGGTACAGTTTAAATTTAAGAAAATAAATATGTAGATTTTGTGCTTTGTTAATAAGATTAAATAAAAATTTGAAAACAAAATATTTTTTTTTGCTTACGAAAAGCGAAATATATTTTTACACCAATATAATGATATTTCCTACACATATGGGTTTTTATAAAGTTTACAATAAGATATTACTATTTGTTGAAAATTTTAGAAACTCAAAAGATATCAATCTATAAAAATTTTAGTTTTCATATTCTAGAAAATCTGTTGCCCTAACTTCAAACTTAATTAAAATTAAAACAAAATGAAAAATTGAAATAAAATAAAAAATTAACTAGATTTATATTAAGGTTAAAAAAGTAAAATGAAACCTTTAGTTTTGACGATAATTCCTTTTACTTTAGGCTCTGTCAGTAAAACTGCAAAAAGTTCATATTAAAAAAAATAATGGCAATTAAATATGTGTAATGTATTGCAAAGTTTTTATTTAGACCTAGTTTCGTCACTAAATTTTCATATTTTTGGAAACATTTCAAATTTTAGAATTCCCTAAAAAATTTTAATTTTTGGTGCAATATTTAAAAATCAAATATTGTCCTAAATTTTTAAAAGCCTTTTTTATTGTATATTTCTAAGAAAATTTTAGAAATTAATTCTTGTTTTGAAGAAAAAAAATCAAATGAAAGGGGTATATGTAACGTTAGATGAACACCCCTAAAGTTTAATTTAATAACATTAAAATAAAGTTTGAATTTATTTCCTCAAAAATTGTACATGCATTTATGTATGTATGTTAGACAAGTAATTTTTAGCAAAAAAAACCGACTTCAACTCCCATATAAAAAATATATATATATATATATATCTCATGATCCACCGGATCTCAACCAGATTAGTATGGGACCACCTCTGAGACACTACCTTTCCGATGCAAAAAGAATTATCGAAATCGGTTGACGTGGTCCAAAGTTATGCGGTAACATACATAAAAAAAAAAAAAAAATATATATATATATATTCCGACGAACTGATAACCTCCTCCCTTTTTGGAAGTCGGTTAAAAAATTACTATTTTGCTCTTACCATTTAAAATTGATTTTTATCTTGAAACAAAGTTATCGATTTTTATAATTTTGTGTTTAGTTTATTAATAAAACACTCAGATCGTTTACGTTAAAATGGAAGTTTTATAAAACTAATAAACATAATAATAAAAAATTTAGTTTTTTTTTCAAAACTTAAACGAAATATTTTTGAAAAAATGCGTCATTGCCCATCCGATGGAAATTATAAAATGTTCTGCTTAAATTTTCACCTTAAACCACCCTAAAAGTCGGCAAAGAAAATTTATCAAAAGGCAATTGAGTATAACCGCACAGAACGGCAGCACCTACATACATATGTACATATGCATACGCAGAGGCCGTGCGGTCGACCACTAAGGGAAATGAGCTACTGCAATGCACTCTTACTTTAGTTTATTGCCGCGTGCCTCCTTTCCTCGTAGACACACCCAATTTTTTCAGCTCTGGCAAATAATTCACACTTCGAATTGCAAAATTTATTGTCACATAACGCACACTAAGCCATGGCCATACAAATGTTCGAATATATGAAAGCGAAGAAGGGTACAAGTGTGCGCACCTGTGCTGGCGGCGCTTTTGCTACCGTCATGAATTTCTCAATGAGTTGCATGCCCCCTGTGTGTGTGTGCATGGCACTCTATATGCGCCCCTTATACAATTGTAATTTCTCGCTGCTTACAAAAGTAATTCGCGTTAACTTATCGTGTAATGTGCAAATTTATGGCGTGAAATTCGTTCGCAGTGCACATTAACACATTTACTTATACGCATACGTATACGAATACTTTGTAATTTGTACAGTTACATAAATTCATATGTGAGTACTCGTACCTACTCTTATCCCAACCTCCGTTATGCCAATGAAAAAGTATTCGCGCAAAATTTGTCGCCTTTTGGGGCCAAACCATAATTTTACTACTTGACTTTGCCTTTTGCCACCCGGTCGTTGGCTGTTTGCTAGGTTGCCTCGATTGGGTTTTGGTAGTTGTTCTTTGGTTGCAGTGCAACTGCAGTGGAGCTCAGTAGTAACATAGTACACACATGCATACATGCATATGTACATATGTACATGCTCCCTATGACAACTAGCAAATATTGTAAATTATAACCTATCCATACTTCATATCCTTCTCTGCTGATGATTTGTTTTTTTACTTTTTAGTAGGTAAGTAGTAAAAACGCTATCTCGAGGCTTCAGTTAGGATTAGAAATAATCACTTACTGGCCATTCTTTTCAAAGTAAGGTTTCAAATCGGATACTAAACCAATTTGATAAAAATAATTATTAAAAAATTGTTTTTTTTTTTAAGTGGGGTTGTCACCTGATTACTATTATTGCAGTTTTGTAAATGTTTGCATAAAATATTTAAAAATAATGCAACGGGTGTGAGAATACTCAAACATTAGGCCTTATGAATAAAAACTAAGCAATTGATTGTTCTTAAAATTTCAGACCTTTTACTCAAATTTCCTTGAATAAGTCGAGACCCCCGCACAATAAAAAATAATGGATTTTAACGAATTAAGTGAGACAGATAAAAAAAATTTTTTTTCAAAAACTTAAAAGAACCTTAAAAAAATTTAACGCAAAAGTAAAAAATATGAAATATTAGCAAATTTTTTTTTTATCAAAGTGGCAAATTGGCTAAAAAAATGACAAATAAAAATATAAGCTTTCCTACTTTCATATTTCTTATAAACCAAGCAAAAACCAAACAAAATATTTGTACATATCGCACTTTCAAAAGCGACACAATTCATAATTTGGCATTTTTGAAATTATGCACTAAAAATGTACACAGAGCTTTTATTTACCTTTCAGCAAAAGGTGGAGGAAATTTTTTTTTTTATAATTTGATGAAATACCTAAGGTAAAGTCTGCCTTGCCAATATGACTAACATGTTCTACAAAATAGTTTTTCTCATTTTCTGACAAACGTGCAATTTTTAGTTGTGTCACCTTTGTTTTTCAGAAGGATTGCCACTTATTTCACAGAAAAAAATATAATGAAATTGGAAGGTTCTTTTTAATATAGGTATGTAACTTCACGCATAATTAAAAAAATACAAAATTTTAACGATTTTTTTTTTATGCATTTCAAATGCCAAATTCGCCAAAAATTTTACCAATTAGTCAAACTCGTGAATTAAAAAAACAATTTTTCCAAAACCAAAAAAAATTAAAAAATGTAAAGAACTTAACGTACAATTAAAAAATACTACACTTTTGCGAAAAATATTTTTTTAAATTTTTTTCAATTGGCAAATTTGTTAAAATATAAACAAATGTAATGGTATCGTTATACAAAATTTCACAATTTGAAAGTATTTCGAAATTAAAAAAACTTAAAAGTTAAAAAAATCAAAATTTAAAGAAAAATGTTTAAAATATCAATGTTAACAGGGTATTCAGTATTAAAAAAGAAATATTTTTGAATTCTTGATTTATTTTATTTGTATTCAGTTTATATCAGATGGAAATTTCCTTAGCACTACTGATAGAATCTTGCAAGATTCGTCAATAATTTAAGCTGGAAAAACTAAGAAATTTGCAAAAATCTTCATAGTGCGAACAAAACTAAAATTTCATTTCACTGCCTACTTTACATTCATTCCCTTCTCCCTTACTTGGCTTCATCACTGTATAGCTCAACATTTTTCAAATTGGAATTTACGACCAATAATGTTGCTTGTATTGTTGCGAAATTTATCAAGTGCTTTTCCCGTTTTTCTTTCTCCATTTTATTGCTGCTGACTGCAACACAAAATTATTTGCATACTTTTAGCTGTTCCTTTATTTGTTGTTGCACGTGGCTTTCCACTTGAAACTGATAACATAAAATTAGTTTGTTTTGAATTTGTTTCGAATTGTGATTAATGTAGCTAATTTATTGTTCGCATGTGAATGAGAATATATAGTTGAAAAATTTTCACTTCGGTAGAGTGGAGGAATTTAAAGATAATGTAAATTTGACTATTTAGAGGCAAAAGTACAGCAGAAATGTAATAAACTCATGGCCAAAATTAGTTATTAAAATGCCAGTTTATTGGAAGAAAAGTTGGAAGTATTTAAGCATTTTGCGTTTACCTTCCTTATCTATTAATTTACTTATTCTTACTATACGCGCTATTCGCTCTTAAGTCTGATCTCAACTGTGAACATTTCCCAAGTAATTGATTGTCGTGTAATCCTTGGCCATTGCCTTCTTTAATACCAGCGATTTTCTCAAGCTGCTTGTGATTCGCTTGGGGAAAAAGAAGGTGGAGTTTACGATGACACTTAAATAATACAACCCTTTTACGCTAATAACTACTGCGTTACCGTGATAGCAACTTAGTTTGTCACTTGTTGTGCGAAAAGAAGATAAAAAACTTTACTTGGTTATTTGCGCTCATAGCTTGAAATAAGCGCCCACCTGCTGACAACTGAGTCTCCCTTTTCTGCCTCATGCACTTCTGTCAATTAAATGTTAAGGTTTATAATAATTAAAAGTGTTGTCAGCTGCCCGTGTTGGAGGTAAAATTCTAGCGCCGGACAGAGAAGCAGTGAAGAAAGGTGTAGAAAGATGTGAAAGTGTGCAGAAAAGAGCAGTAATATAAATGCATAAGAAATGTTCGCACTGACAACTTAAATAACCAACAGCTGACAATAAAAATGTCAACATTGCAATGCGAAACAGCTTAGATGAGCAGAGTTAGTTGTTAAAGGTGAAAATCAGAGTCAGTGGTATGAGGGACAGTTCATAAGCTCTCCAGCTTAGGTGTCATTCAATAGCTTAGCTCTAAGATACATACCAACTTTTCGGACGAGTTAGTTTAAATAGCAAGGGTTTCTAAGCGGAATTTCCGGTTCTGACTCAGATAAAATATCGTGCTGAGTATGGCAGAGAAATATTTGTTATTTCTTTGGCGCATTTAGTAACATAAAATATTGTCCCTTTTGTAACTTTTTCCATCGTAAATGAGATGAGAAGTTCACCAAACGCCCTCATGGTTATATCAGCTTATGAGGCTAGTGAGTCAGCTAATTCCAAAAGTGTTGCCGATCGTCAATCAAGTTTCCGAGCTAGTGCCGATAGAAGAAGTAGACTGTGAGGTAATCGATTTCAGTTCACTTCTGCTTTGAAAACTTGTAGAAAGTGACGGATGCCGAACTTGGTGTTCATCATTGGGATATATTTGAGGAAAAGTATATTTAGTACATAGAAATAGTTTTTGTAAGACCATTTACATCGAATACCTCCATCCTTTCCCCACCTAACCACTGCCCTATTGGCTTTAAAATCTAGCAATAAATTAGGGTAGCTTGTGAAGCTTTTTAGCCTGATGATTGCATAAATTTTCATCTAATTAGCTCACAGGAAGGCGGAGTTCAGCACCTAAGGTGTTCGTTTCTTAGCTCTATATCCTTTCACATCACATCGGGTGGAATATTTCAGGTTTTTCCCCGAATCCAAGACGCTTGTGTTGCTATAAGAACTGTCTTTTTAGGCACAGAAACAAAAGAAGTATATTCGGTAAGCCATTTCCGTGCACTCAGAGACTCTAATGCCAAAGGTGGATACTGATCAAGTCATGTGACCAGACGGTAGGAACTCTGAGCTCTAAAGCTTGGCTCAGTTCCAATACTTTCGAGCTTCGAAGCTCATGTCCTTGCTCGTGGTCAGATTTGGTCTTACTTGTCCTTAATATGATGTTTAAAATAGGGTTTGGCACTTCGTCTCATATTGTTATATAGTTCCCTTGGAACTTCCTTTGTCTTTTCATGGCAAAGGTCCCATGTCTATCGATGCTCATCAAACCCACAACATTTGTTCGTGGTCAAATAAGGCACCTTCTGTTTTCTACATACTTGGGTAAAACACAACTATCATGGTATTAAAGTTTATGGACGACCGACTGCTATCTACATTATTTTTAGTTTTTTTTTTAGTTTTCCTTAGTTTCTTGAAATGGAAGTTATCGATAGAAAGGCAATCTCAATCGAATTTAAGCTTTTATTCAAACAAACAGACCATTCGAAAAATGTTGCAGCTAGTCGACGGAACATGGGGCAATCTGTCTAATTATAATTTGACCAAACATATCTGTCAAAAGAACAAAAAATATGCTCAGTTTTTCAATGGCCATAAATTTATCCCCGGTTTTTTAATTACCATTTTTAGTATACTTTATGTTCAGGTTTTTAAAGCACCCTAAAATTAGATAAGTGGTTTTTTTTTTGACTTGCCAAAAATCTATGCCCAGTTTTTAAAGGCGTAAAAATGTCTGACCAGATTAAAAAAAAACCCAAAATTTATGTTCAATCTTTAAATAACCAACAAATTTTATCCAGATCTTAAATTAGCAAAAAAACCAACATAACAAATTATGTTTAGTTTTTAAGTAAAAGAAAAATTTATGTCCGGGTTTTAAGTGATCATAAATTTATGTCCGGGTATTAAAACACAGAAAATGTCATATGAAAATTTACTTATGGTGATTTCGTTTCTACCAAAAAATGACGCCTTTTGATTGCCCCTTTCACTTTTCTTGTTCGATTTTAAATTAAAGGCAAAGGGTGAGAAAATTGTGTGCCTTATTAAGGGTTCAGAGTAACATCAAACACTTTTTGCATCGGGGAAGGGCAAAATTATAAAGATCTACCAAGAAGTCAACAATACAAAGATCTACCACAAGTAGATACACCATCGTTCTAATAAAATGAAGTACAAACTAAAGAAAAATCTGTAAATTTTCTGATACATATTTTTAGATATTCAATTAGTCACAGTTGCGCTCATATAAAACCTGAGTAACTAGACAGTAAAAATATTAAAAGCATACGCCATTTGAGCAATTCATTGAAGTAAGACATACGAATAAAATTACCTTGAGTGCTTACATTTACGACCTTTTTCCGAATTAAAATTCAACATTGTATTTGAATGAGATTTTTGCACCTTATTTTCGGTATGGGCGCGGAGGAAATTAAATTTTCCTCATACAAAAATTGACAGAGTACAAGGAAATGTGCGCGAAGATGCTTGCGCTAGATGTCCAGTTGGAAATATGAAAGTTAATATAAATACACATGTAAAATTGTGCAAACAGAGTACCTTTGCAAATACTGTGAGCGTAGGAGAGATCGCGGACATAAGAAGCTCTCAACACAAGACATAATAAGTAGAATAGCATCGAAATTACCTTTGTCGAGCAACACTGTAGTCTTTTGGGCTATTGAGCCGTCGATTTTTTTCAGGTGGCCGTCGAGTTCTTTTAGACTTTGAAAAACAGGTATGGGTTCCTCAAACATAGACATAATTTAAATTTTTTCTTGATAAATCTTTCGTTGTATCTAAAAAGTCGGTCTGAAGGCAGTATTTGTCGTCTTATTTAGGTTGGGACGAACCCAATAATTCAATTTTATGAATTGCGCTAACGTTTTTTCGTATTTTTTTCTTGAGAAGTTGCTCTCTTAGAGCTCTAATACCCTTAGATAAATACCTAAGTATATCACTTTTTAGACCGTCGTGAAAGGCATCGCTTCTCCTACTAGACTTATCTTGTTTCCATCCTTCGACCGTTACTTTTTATATAAACTACTTAAGGGTTGGTCTGCATATCGCGTAGAAAGGAGGTTTTTCGTCTAAATATCTCCCACAGAGATTGGGGACAGTCCAGTGCCAATTCGGGTTCGCACATGGTCCCGAATTGCTCCAAAACTTCAATTATTGGTCAGAATTATTGGTACATACACGAGGAAGTCCACATATCCCGACTCAGACTGCTCGTCGCTATAAGTTTTAAGACAGTGACCAGAGATTTCAGTTTTCAGAGATACAGTTTTCCAGTTGTTCATGCACTCAACATTTTTTGACGGAGTTTCCGAAAAAAAAAACACCCAAGAAGTCAGTAGTCGATAGAGGTCTAGCTACGCAAACATATAAAAACCACGTCCGTCTTTTCTCGTTATCCGGAATAGACTTTCTTTTTCGCATAATTTCCTACTGGGCACTTCGAGCTCCCAAGCTTGCATGCATAAAGGATATGCGATCACGCAAAAGACATAAACAACTTTGAATGCGAGCAAAAGCGCGTCGCATAACCAACAATGTAACGTTGAATGCTTTGAATGTTGTGAAACATAAAAGCGAATGAATGAACGGAGGTGAATAATGAAAATAAAACAATAATAAGCAAAGCATGAAGCTGCGCTTGCCCTGTTTGCGGAAGGTAGAAAATGTATGACAGATTGCTGCAATGGCATAACGACATCGACTAGAGCAGAGCGTGAGCCAGTCGAGGGAGCCTTGTAATCGCACCCGCTACACATGTGAGCGAGTACGTGGCGACAGCAAAACTCATTACAAAGCCAAAAACACCTGCGTGCGTGCGGAAACGGAAGCTGGAGCTGGTACTCGCACTGACACTGGCACTATAGCTGAAGCTGCAGCGTTGAACGAATGGCATTCAAGTGCCAACTGACTACAATGAACGTTGAAATATATTATCGCATGCCATTGCTGTTTGCTATTGTTGTAGTTACATTAAAAATAGCATTTCGTCATTTGGTAGCGTGACTGTGACCGTAGAGTTACAGAAGAGGAATACAACTGACGAGCGCGCGCATTAATGTCAGTGCCAGTGGAGAGGAAGAACGAGACGACAGCCGAGCTCTTATGTATTTAAGTACCAGTTGGGCCGATGGATCCCCTTCCCCCTAACATCCAACGTAGGCTATATTTTATTGTGCACAGGTATAAATAGGGAAACACTCATCATAAACACTTGCGTCGCTGTCGCACAAACGTCATCAAGAGCCGCCAAGCAACAAAGCATGCCAAGCGTGGGGTAAATATGTTGCAGAATGTCGACAGGATGCTCATGTGACCAGACGCATGTCCTCTGCATGCAGATGTGTCTGTGTGTTTTTGTTTGAGCAAATATAGTAATTTGTTTAAATGGCAGGCTGGCCACTTCTGGCGCTCATTTCCTCACACGCAGGTACACCAACCTTTGTCTAATAGGGATTTTCCACCTTCTATCACCCACATATTCGTCTAACAGTACCTGTTGGCGCGCGTCACGTTTGGTCATAAATGTCATGCGGAATTAATCTGAGAATTTCAATCAAATATAATCACAGTGAAACATAAAATAAGGTGATATATGGATAGCGCTGTTGAAATTTCTGCAGGGCGAATGTGAATGGTGCTGGTGTCTGACAAAAGGCGTTTGAGTTAAGTTACTTGGAACAGCTAAAAATCGAGGCAGAAGAAAATGTTGTATGATAAAATGCTTTCACTGAAAATAATTCAGGATTCCTTTTTTGGTGTTGGATGAAAACCTACACTTCTTTTTAATAGCAAGTGCGCTGAACATAGATTTTTTTTACTAAAAACTTACAAATATCCGGCGTTCACTCTCCTAGCGGAAAATGCTGAGTGGTTACTTAATATTCACTGATGTCTTCAAATTAAAAAGAAGAGATTCGGTATTTAAAGTTCTCTGATGAATCAAATACATACATTGGTATAGAATTCCTCGACTTCTACCGACAATTATAATAGCGGTGACACTCGACGACGTAGAGAAAACGTAGGTTGACGTATGGACTGCCACGTTCTCCGAGTTAACGTCGTTGACTAAATGCTCTACAGATCGGTCCCATTAAGTAGTGGACTGTGTTAAAGCGAGTTAAGATGTGATTCCGGTCTTACGTCGGTATTAACTAACTCGAAAGGTAGCAAAGAATTCTGTAGATCCTTACGATCTCCAAATGGCTGATTTTACTAAATCCTGAGATGTGTTGCTCAACTAGGAAATTAATTGATTCTCCTATCCTCTATGATTTCTTTTTCGGTCGACTTTTGTTTGCAAGTTGTTTCTAATATCGCATTAACAGGTACATAAATGTGCTGTTTAGTCTCTTCAGATGTTCTTGCATGTATACCCTGCTGAGGCGTAAAAAACGGAGCCTCAATTGTTTCCTCCAGTGAGTAAGTAAGTTCTATTCTAAGAAAGGCCCTAATGCAATTGAAGGGTTTGGTTGAGCCAGAGCTGCTGGAGAGCCTTAGCCGCTTAGGCTCGCTAACAATATTATACGTCGCTTGCAGGCCTTCTGGGGTCAAGCTGCTGTGGTAGGATACTTCGTTAAGAGTGCGCTAGAGTTTTGCCTAGCCTGTTGCCGATGTTGGCTGACGAACAGAATGCTTTTCGGATTCTCTAACAGCTAATATTAAGCCTGGGGAAATGGGTTTTATCCGAGTGTTAGTTTGAGCTTTTTTCTTATCACCCAAGCGACTTAGATATTTTGTTGTCGTGAAAGGTAGGGGAGAGGAGTCCTTACTGGACTTCCAGCCAGCTAGTGATAGAAGAGTGCGTTCTGAGCCTAAAACAATTCCTTAATATTTGGGAGCCCTTTGCAACTTCTCTCTAGTTGATTGATATCATGTGTCGTCGTTTTTGAAGCAATGGTATGAATAGTCAATAGAACGTTTAGGTTTAGTAGCATCCAGGTGGACGTGGCATGCTTGTGCTTAATGCCTTCACAATAGGTTTTTTATTTGCGGGTTCGGAGCGCCACACAGGTCAGATGAAATCAGTCGTATACGGAGTAAATAATCAGGAGAAACTATGGCCTATGGCAGCGCCGAAAGATGTGGTAGGATGATCGCCCCTCTTGAAAGCGAAGGGGTAGACGAGAGACTCCGTTAGACTGCTGTCAGAAGCCGTATATTGTACAATTAGGCAAGTACGTAATGTAATCAAAGAAATTGATAATTTCACGCGCCCCTGGGCTAGACATGTAGTGTCTGTTGAAAATCTTGGATGTTTTTAGTACATACTTCTACTAATTAGTAGTTGAGGCTAGCTCCTAAGAAGTTAGGGCTCGAGAGCAAGCTCTATAACATTCGTACTGGCTTCCCTATCCAAGAATTCCCAAAATCGAACTTTAACTCCATTTCTCAAAAACCAAGAGGTAGTCAGAATCAGTAAAAATAAAAAGTTTAAAAATGTCTCACCTCAAAGCCTTTCACACGTTGCCATACTTATGCATCAGTATTTTAAATCCTTGCACATACAGGCACTGACTGCAGCCAGCCCCACTCCGGAAGTCTCGAACACATGCCATAACGTCGTCACATATGGATGTGTGCGACCAAACGTATAAACCCATTAAACAATGAAGGACACAAGGATCTGGAGAAAAACAGACAACGTTGAACAAATATCGTTGATGTACTGAAGAGGCAAATAAATGCCAACACACCAGCAGAGGCATAAACAGAAGAGATATTGAAGTTTGAGCTGAAGTTGTAGTCGAGATTGGTCGTCAGTGTTTGTAGTGTAGCGCGATGGTTGGCAAAACGGAAGCATATCCTCGGCCAGCTTTAGCGTGCACACCTGTACATGAGACAAATCAGTGAAAGCACATATGAACATGCATACGGACGTGTAGTGAAGTGAAGTGGGCAGACATAGCGAAAGAAAGTGCTTGGCCGGCAGTGAATGGGGCTCTTACTGGATGAGGACGTCAGTGAGGTTGAGCGCAGAATATGTTGCTGGCTGCTACCCGCTGGCTACCAGGAATTTATGTGACCGACGTACGTGCTAAATGAGAAAGTCAAGAAGTGAGAAGCTATATCGCTGCCAACTCGGAACGACAGTAGTAATCATGGAGTCACAGAGCTTCAAGGCTACGCTGATGTATATACATACATTCCTATCAATGCTGACGCTGTATGCGAATACGGATGCGGATACGGATGCTGATGTTGATTATGGATGATGACGATGGGACAGCCAGGCGCTGGCGATGATGGGGAGTGTTATGTGTGCGTGTAGCTCAAGGTGGTGTGGTGTCACAGCTGTTGATGATAGCTGCTTTAGAGGCACCTGAGATTGATGTGAAATTGGATTTATGTGAACAACAGCTTCAGCAGCAATGGCAATTGTATTTACTATGTCGAAAATATCTGTTGTCCGAAAATGTTTTGCTGACAAAAGCCTATGTTATCGCTTTTTTGTTTTTATTTTTTTTTGGTTGCCCATTGAGAGGTGTCCATTGCGTGCAATTGACAATTGGCTATGTGAAGATGCATTGAATGAATAACTGGTATTCCGCCGGGCTGCAATTGAACGCAAGCAAACAATGCTAAATTCAATAACAAAAACGATTTGAGAAAAGAGTGAATGCAATACTCGTACAACTTTGAGAGGGTTTTGTTTTGGGGGTATAGGCAGACCAAGAGTGGAAAACATCAACGATTTGTGCAATAATTTGCCAGCTCCACGCTCGTCAACTCCTCTACCTAGGCTCCAGGCCAATGTCTACATACTTTTTCCCGCACATTTACAAAAATTCCAAAACGTTTTCCACTTGCCGTCTACAGGCGAAATGCTTGGCCATAAATAACGTTCTCGCACACACCCGCAACACCAGCGCAGGCTGCAATGGCTATATAAAAGACTTGTAAAGCACAGAAGACTATTTGGCTGACTCAATAGCTGGCTTGCTGGTCTTGGTTTGCCGATGCGAAATGGACATCTTCAGTAGCACAGCTTCACCGGTAAGATATGTGAGCATCACTGCACAAACACTCCACACATGGTTTTGCCAGTTTATCTGCCGTCTAAGTGAATTTAATGGCATTTAAAGTTGCATAAAGTTGCAGGTGCAACAGTGCATCAGCGTGTGAATTTCAGATTTGTGCTCGTAACTTACCAGTGTAGCGCCGTTGCTGCTGACTGGGAGAAGGACGAGCGAGTCGGGAGTCAAATAATCACAGCAAATAAACATATCACAGCTGATGAAAAGCAGTTTTTAGTTTAAATGAAGCGTTTCAGCGTAATGTTTGGCAGCAAAGTGGAATGCGTGGCGCTGTGAGTCGTCAGTGATTTAAGGTGTAAAAAAAGTTGAATAAGGTACGAAAAATGGCGTGTGAATTTAAATGAAACGTAGTGAGATGAAATTAAGTTAAATACGGTAGGAATGCTAATGTTAAAGTTGAATTTTTAGTGAGCGTAAAGCGATCTGATTCTACAGGCCATGGTAGAGGTGAACTCGATAGCTCGAAAAAAGTAAAAGAAGTACTGAAGAGGTTCCACATTGTGATCAATCTGCCAGATGAGAAATTACGGATGCCCATACTTACATCTGCCATTAGCCTATCTGTATTTGTGCTCATATAAGTCAGTTTAAAGATAAAATGAATGGTGTAAAGTGAACTGGCAAAAACTGCGGTTCGTTTTTTTTTGCTATTTTTAAAGCCAAGAATAGAACTTGCATTTTTGCACAAAGACAGTACCTTGGAAATTAAAGCGGTGAATTAAGTGACAAGTGAGCTTTAAATAAGTAAAGTGAAATAAATGGTGGAAAGTGGAGTAAAAAGTTGTTCAGACAAGAATGAAAGAAATAAAAAGAAAAAAATTAGCTGACTCACCCTAAAATTCGCTTCCGAATTATAAGATTTTTACTCCTCCGCAAGAGAGTACGAGTATTAGTGATTGAAAGTGTTTGAAAACAAGTGCTCTGTGTTTAGTGACGAATTAGTTGAATGAAAAGAAAATTAAAAATTAATTCGAGGTGAGCTGCTGCGCTATGAAGAAATGTCAAAAAAATTAAAATAAAACAAATATAAAGAAAAAATTGGTTTTGCGCGTCGCTTCTGAAATACGAAACACTGCCAAGTAAAATTTAATCGCTCTATTAGCTAAACTTAGCAGGTAAAGTTCGGTGACGGCTTCACTATTATTAAAAGCTAGCAGAAATCTTGCTCTTCTAAGCTAATTCCCATTCATCTAACATTCTCCCGTTACACTATCGGTGATCACCACAGAATTTGGTAAAATTTAATATATTCCGCCTACTTTGGGTGACAAATTATGCGGTTATAATAGGTGTTTAGATGTCCTGTTTTTTAATGTGAAAGAAGAAAAGCAGGGAAACGAGGTTGTTAAAGATCGAAATCTCATTGGCCCAAGAAATAAGGTCATAATTGTTCCACGATAGCTTGAAGCTACCCATTCCGAGTAGCTTACAAGACCTACTCAGGTGGTTACTCCCAAGATGTCTAAATCTTAGCGTCTAAATGTCTAAATCTGAGCAGGGTATATAGGGAGGGTGAGATAACAACATATTCAAGACGGTTGGCAATGGAAGGACTTGTAGCAGTCTTTATTCCTATCGCATGAATTTCTGTCTGGCAGTGAGCGGATAAGATAAGTTTAATGTCACTGAGTAGTTGTGCTTTGGTTGTTTCAAGGAGGTTCTTTTACGTCACCTATTCAGGTGTGGTAGAGAAGCAGGAAATAAGAGAATCGCTACATGCTTTCTAGGTACTCTCCAAAGTAAATTTTTCATTCGTAATTATTTAAAAGATGTACCCAAGAGGTGAGATCCACGCTGGCTATAGTTTGGCCAGCGAAGTGCAACGCGGATAGATAGAATGAGATGATTCAACCTCGACATCTTCAAAACGTTTGGTATAGCTGAGACTTGTAGCCTGATCCCTATAGCGTAAATTCTCTTCGGACAGCGACCGACTAAAACTCGGAATTAAAATAAATAGTTGTGGTTTCCATGGCTAGTTAAAGTTAGTTTCAATTTCCGAAAAGGGCCCAGTCCCAAGCAGTAGCAAAACCCTCTTAGATTGAGGACAACATGAATTCTGCCTACCTGCAGCCCCACGAAGCCTCCCAGTCATTGTTGAGCGAAATATTCATAAAGTTTATAATGATGGAATCGATGGTGATAGCACCCTGTTTAAGCAAAGGATCGGTATTGGGGTTGTCAGTACTCAGCCTCAGGGAACTGTGGCGTACTATCCTGTGTAATGGAAAAGGCATTCAAGTGTGAATCTCTACCTAAAACCTACAGTTGGCTTTAAAGGCTTCCCCGCTGATAAAAATATTAAGCGACGCTAGGTTTAGGAAGACATCCAGATCAGCCCCAGGTATTGCAGGGAAAGCTCCCGTATAGTACACTGCAATCGTTATTTTAAGTTTGGCAAGTAGATTTCCCACGCTATTAGTTGAGAGTCTGCTCCACTACACCACAATATTCCTCTAAGTAACATACCCCACGCTTTACCAAAGACCCTTTACATTATCATAACGCTGTTAAGGCTTTGGGGGTCTTTTGCTCAACGTGAGACTGCCATACAAGTTTGACTTCTAGGATTTCAGCTGAATATTTTTCTAACCTTAGAACCTAGGCTTAAAGTTCTCTACAGCCCATTCGTGTCCCCTTAATCATAAAGTTCTACGAACATAAATTCAGCTACTATTTTGAACTTATTTTTATGGCCTCTGACACACCCTGTGTGACTTAATAATAGAAAATACCTTGACATTTACTCTTTTATACGAATGTAAAAGAGTGAACCCACTCACAGTTTCATGCGCTCACTAAAGAGCACTCGAGTGCATGACGTGCTCGTAGCCAAGCCTCTAAACTAGCACGTCACAAGCACGCAATAAAAAGCCCATCGCTGGTACTCGTAAGTGGCATGATAGTATGTAATTGTATGAATGATGTTTTCTTCTTCTCCTATCGATGACCTCAAAAGAGTATGCATTCCAAATTGTTGGCGCTCGAAAATGAGCGAAGAGTACGAAAATTCGCATGCCACACAAGTAAGGTAAAAATAAAAATAAGGTGTGAGGTAGTTAGGTGTAGGTGTGCTTGTGTATTCACTTCGTGGCTGCCACTCTGTTGGTGCCACAACTGGCATTCGCATGGGCATGGCTCGCCGACGACTGCATGCACTGTAGATAAGAGTGGCGGTGTGTAGGTTAGTGTGTGTCGCTTGATATCCACTACTGTGTGTATGCTGAGTTTCTGCTCACTGTTGCTTCGGTAGCGGCTCATACGTTACATACGGCAGTGATGATAGAACTCATCGTTGTTGGGGAAGAGCAGTTTTTCTGCTGTCATCTATCAGTGAAGTTGTGTTTTTGGTATCGTCGTCGCGTTGTCGTTGCCTTTGCCTTAGCCATCGCCTTCGCCGCCGTGTAATTATCTTTTTGTCCATACGATTGGGCTGGATTTTATTTTCGATTTGTGTTTTATGCTAATGATCGTTTCGGTGTTGAAATACAATTTGTAATATAATTTTATTGCGATTAGTTTTGTGAAAAAAAAATCGCGTTTACATGTAAAGTGAGAACGAGAAGAAAGTTTAAAAAGTATTGAGCAACAGTGTTCGACGTTCGGAGTTTTGAATGTTCGCGAAAAATTCACAGCAGCAGCCACAAAAACAGCAAAAATGTATGTAAGTGCAGTGAGTGGTGTATGGTGGGAGAGGAGCGTTAACTAGTTAAAAGTTACAAAGTGCATTGACGTACAGCGAGTAGAATGTGGCATGCATTTACATGAAATTTTACATATGCACACATGCATATGTATGTATTTACATAAGTACATACACAAAAATTTATATGCTTTGCATACCGACTTACATCAGTTCGCATACCGTTTGTAAGCGGCGCCGTGAAAAGCAAAAAAAAAAAAACGAGATTCTCAACTCGCTCTTGTAACGACAGACGAAAAGTCTGCTTTCGAGACAGCTGCTAGCCTTAGCGCGTACATACATACATATGTGTGGCAAATAAGTTGTGTCGTTTCGATGTGAGGCTTGTGAAAAAACGCAATTCAATCGCTGTGAATCCACAAAAAAAAATTGCTTAACAAATGCTCAAATAAAAACACTGAAAAAAAACTTGCGAAAAATCGAATTTCGTTGCGTGGAAAAAGAATTGTGTGTGTATGAATGACAACGAAAATTAACCAACTCCCAACTTTCTTTCTTGACGTTTTCGAAAATACAACATTAGCAGCAGCGACATCAACAACAATTAAAGTATGTAATAGCAACTGCAAAGCCACCTGCTGGCACAGCCCAACCGTCCAAGCGCTGAAGCAGCCAGCTGGCCACCCACAAAATAGCTGAGAGAGCGAGCGAGAAAGCGAGTAGTTGGGAGAGAGCATGCCGAGAGAGCGTTTATGCAAATAAACAAAAAGGGAAGGTTGGGTGTAAAATGTGTGTAAATATTAGGAGCGTTGCTTGGGTGAAGAAATTGCTGCAAATTTGCATTGTAAAGTGAATTAGAAAAACTTATAGAGACGGTGTTAGGACAAAGCAGGAAATTTTTATAAAGAAAGTTGCTGTAGCTTATCTGTTACGCCCTAATGGATTTTTAGCAATCCCGCCGTATTTGTGGCTGGCGCACATCGGTAGGATTGAGAGACAAGAGTTTCAAGCCACGAAGAATCGAACAAAGAGCCGCCATGACCAATCTACGGACTGGTAGGACTCACTTTCGATTTATGCTCCGACCAAGATCTGAAATAAAGCTTCCTTCTAATTACGGTCATTTTTGCCTTTCGATTGCGGCTTAAAACTGTCCCTTCATTTGTGTAGCAACGTCAAGACGCATACCACAAATTAGTTTCACAAGGTGGCGTAATGTGTTGAATGCTGTTTAGCCGCTATATTTCCTAATCCCACCTCCGTTGCAGGGAGTCAGAATAGTCTCATGCATACATCGAATATTTCTCTGTTATCGCAACATGTTCATTATTGAGGTGACGCAACTTGCAAGCTTCCTACGCCAAGTTCTTGGTCAAATTATCGACAAAAAAGGTAGTAGATCTTCGACAAGTTTCACAACAAAAACTTGGTAGTAAAGTCCTTACCGCTTTTCTTCCGCCTAATCCCTATAACCATAACCTAATAGGCATAATGCTACCGGCGCCACGTTATGAGGAATTTCAGTAAACTGGAAGCGGACACATTTAGCTCAGCATGCGAAACATCTTTTGAACCGCTGCTGGCGTCTGCAAGAATTAACCCTCACAGAATTAGGATTCATGTTTTATATGTCTAGCATGTGGTAATGGTCTGCACAACACTGCGCATCTGTTTCCAAGCCATCAGTTGTCACTGGACGGAATATAGTTGCAATTTCGGTAGCCGCAATTCGTTGTGTTATTCTTTATCCTGCGCTGAAATTGGGCTCCAGCGAGAAACAAGGTAATCCCTTCGCTTGTGGGATACACACAGCAAACTCATTTCTTATACAGTTAGACCAGGCAGAATTGGTTGTCACAGTCATTTGCTCAGCATGCCTTCACAAAATAGTAATTTTTTATGCATTAAATGCCAAAGGTATTCCGGACCAAACTAAGGAAAACTGCAATGACTAGGCTTAAACCACCAACAAATAGTGGGATGAGAGCTACTATGCAGCATTTGGAAACTATGCTTTCGTGTCTGTATGAAAACGAGTAGCCACTGCCTCTACTTTTGGTTTCCCAATGAGATATTTCATCTGCTTACCTTCAAATCTGATAATCAAGAAAACATCGAAGTCTTCTTTTTAAATCCTTTTTTTTTGTTTTTTACACACAGTCGCTGAAGTATCGTTGAAGTAATGGTCTTGAGTTCAAGGGTGTTTCAGAGACCCTGAGGCAATTTCATAGTCTAAAATTTGTCCACACTTAACTCTTCTATTAGAATGAATTAGCTTGGGCTTAATTGGTTATCCAGCGACCGCAACGCTCAAAGTGAGAAGTCCGTTAAATCCGGGGAACTGGGGGCTATTTAAGCAGAATAGATCCAACCATGAAACTCAGTACATATCTGACACCAGCAGCGTTTTGAACACAAATCTGGAACCTCATGTCGAATTGCCAGAGTACTGTGGCTATCCATGAATGTCGCCCCACGCGAATGACGAAGAAATTGCATGGAATGAAAAGAAGACTAAAACACCTTTTTTTCACTGCCGGTCAACAGCCTAAGAGGGGATTCAAAGCCCTCTTATAACAGCCTAATTGTTTTAGGGGAGCGTGGATGATTGTAACCTCCATGCGGTATCACAAAATACCCCGAGTTTTCATGACTCCTAACTTAGGTCTAACTTTCCTCCTGTCAAGGTATGATTTTTCTCATACTGTTTCTCCAGATTTCAGTACTCAAAGCAACGAGGCAAAAGAGTTTAAAACCGTTTAGGGACAAGTAATATGTATGCGAATAACGTGATAAAACAATTCACAAAAAAATAAAAAAATGTTAAATACAAAAACTGATTGGAGTAAAAAAATATTAAAACTGACTCATGCGATCCAGGAAAGCAATAATAATAAATATACATACATATATAATGAGACAGTAAGAATAAAATATGCGCTAAAAGTAAACGATGAATAATGCAACAGAATAACAGAAAAATACAACAATATCTAAAGCCAACACCAAGTGCGCGAATTTTAATACCCGCTGTAATAAATTCAGTTGAATATTCGCTTTAAAAAATACTTGTTATCACCCAAGCGCAGCGTGCAGAGTTCAAAGCCTCGAACACAAACCGGCTCACCACAGCACTCCCAAGCATTAAATCAACAGAGTCGTCGGCCAACAATAGCTCGGTGGCTCCCCAACTGGTGGATACAGTGCCCAAAAGAAAGTGCGTTTACGCATCGCTTATTAAATGCAATTATTCGTTTTGTTGTTTCAACAACTAAAAACAATAGCTGGACAAAACAAAAGTGAACAATTCGCCGTTTGATAAGTGAAATTCCCACGTTTAGAGGCAGTGTACAGTGTATTGCATCCACTCTCTCGTGGTGCAGCATACATTTTTTTTTGCCTAAGCAGTGCGCGCTCACTACAACCTACTCAACTACTCGCGCTCTCCTTCTCTCTCTCTCAGCTCGTCTGCCGCTCTTTTCGCGACGCACACGCTCTAACAATTTGGCTTCTTTTCCCTGTCCCTCAACAGCACAGCTGCTTTAGCATCATCATCGCCGCTTTTTCGTTTCCCTCCGCTGTAAATTCAACGCTAAACGGCAACATCGCTGCCGTTGCATTTCAATGAGGCCAGCAATAGTAGCAGCGGCGCGGAGCCATTCAGTCTGCACGTTTTCGTTATCAGCCGGGATTAAGGCTTAAGGATTAAAGGTGCTTCAACTGCCTGTGTGTGTGTGTATGTGTATGTGTGCGTGCGGAACAGGGGGCGAAGGAAGCGCGCACAAGACGAAGGTGAAGCGGAAGAGCAAAGGTAGTATCAGCAAAAAACAAGTGGCAGTAGCAGCATCTTCAGCATAAACCGAGACTCAAACGCACAATCCCATGCTTACTTAACATACAAGTGCATATATACAAACTTACATATTACCTGCTTTTGTGCATGCGTTGCTTTATTTTGCCTAAGTATTGCTACATACTTACAAACTCGTATATATAGTAAATATGTACATGCATATATGCAACTTGGAATAACTTACACATGTGCTACCGGTTACTATCCCTACTGCGCCGCAACATACTTTTAAGTGGATAATTTACTTTTCTTCTCAAATCTAAATATATGCATATATGCAAGCGGAAGTTAGTTCGTGTTCGTGCCGTACGTATGAGTATGTTTGTAGCTGTGGCTAAAGCCGGCGTCTTTGCAATGCTTGCAAATCTCAACGCTTCCGGTTTCGGTGCGTTGCGATATTCATGAGTAGCGAAAAAAGCAAGAAAGCGAGAAAGGGAAAATTTATATAAAGAATTTTTAAGTTAAAGGTAAGCAAAGATTTCTAAAGTTTTATGTTATATGTAAGTACTTACATATGTATATGTATGCTAAAAAGTCTTTAAAATAAGATTATAATATTTTCGCTAAATATGAGGAAGTCTTGCCTTTCTTTTCGGGCCTTGAAGTATATATTTGCCTTTGAGTTTTATGATTCTTGAGACTCTAATACCGATTCCTCTAGGAAATACCCGTACGTTATCATTGGCCTTCCGATTTGTGGGGAATTATTCTCTAGGAATGAAAGAAAATTAATTTTTAAATTTCGAATGGTTTTATGTGGTTGCACAGAGAGCGAGAGCTCTCTTTAATCGTCAGTGGTCTAGGTACAAACTTTCCGTTGGTCCATCCAGTGGATACACAGCAATGATCCTAAGGGGATGGCAGGACTTGCAAGTTGCAACCCAATGGTACACGACAAAGATTAAGGGGCAGTCCAAAAAATTCATAACTCCTTCTCGTGGAATCTCTGAGCGGCTACTAAATCTTAGCAGAGAGGGCTTAAGAGCTCTCACCGGATGTCTGACAAGACACTGCAGACTGAGGTACCATCTACACAAAATGGGACTCTCTGAAGAGACGAACTGAAGGTTTTGTGGGCTAGAGGAGGGAACCTCGATGCATATATTATGCGATTGTCTGCGTAGAACTCAAAGTATACTTGTACACCTTGCCGAGCTGTTATCATCTCCATCCAGAATCTGGAACATGACACCTTCAAAAGTGCTTAATTTCATTAATAGCCTTAGGTTCGAGTGACTAGAGGAAAGCGGACTTACACACGGACGTAAAAATGGAGAACGTGTCAGCTGACACGATCTATCTTATGGGATCAGCGTGTTAACAACAACTCACCACCGAATTACCGTGAAGTAGACGATGATTCTATCTCTTCCAGCAAACTTGATTAAAAAAAATAAAAATTTGTTTTTTGTTATTTTTTTGGCCATTTAACAATTATATTCAACAATTTTATAATGAGCTCGAGGNGATCGTCGGTTCGAATCCTACTGAAAGAAGTCTGATGAGGAAATGTGGTGATTTCCGAAATAGCTATCACTTCTACCATTTTTTCAAAATGTTGATGCTTTTCCACAATAAATTTTTCATTTAAAAATGGCCTCGAGCTCATTATAAAATTGTTGAAAAAAATAAAAATAATAATAATAATATATAGAAATTGTTTGAAATGCAATGGATCCATATGATCTCTAAAAAATCTCACCAAGATCAGTACGCTTCACGAAGGAGAGACAAACACAGATTTCACAAATCAATTACATTAGAATACAGAGTAGTCTAGTAGAGATAACTGTCACAGAAACTTAGCTGAGCTGCACACCGGGATTGCGATACAGATAATAACGAAGAATCAGCAATCGAAAAGGATCCCTGTGGGCAATGTTGTCAGCAGAAATACGAGAGAGAAGATATCCATTCCAGCGATGTCGAGAAGACGTTTCGATATTCTGACATCACATAACGACGTTCCCAGCAGTACTTGCAGCAGACCACATAAATAAAAAAAATACGCTTACCAAAATTGATTTCGTAGCTTCATAAAACTTACCGAGAGCTCGTTTGCCACCTTTTCAACACTAAAGGATGTACTAAAAACGAGCGTGACTACTTACGCCTGGAGGATAGCGGAAATCTGAGAAAATTTTTTGGTAAACCGACATAAGCGTTGCAAGTGGATCTGAAGTCCTGCAACTTCAGACCTGGGCATGCCCAATTTAATGAAGCATGGTGGCCCATTCAAGATTTCATTCGACGTCCTTTTCTCCGCACACGAAGCGGTCTGTCAGTCTCCTTAACGAATAACTTATTCCGCACCTTTCCACCCTTCGGTGCTCCAAACGCTGCACAAACTGTCAAAAACGGGTGCGCTGCTTATTTAGGGAAGGCAAAAGCCATTGATTACGATGGGAAATGTATGCTAATACTGAAACTTTGACGTCCAATTGGGACAGCCGAACTCACCAAGGTTTTAAATTTGTAAATGTGCCATTTCAGCATCGAAACCTGGAAAACCTTCCTAAGAAAGACAGGCCTTATCATCCAATCGCTTTTCCGCAGCAGGGGAGAAATAAGGCATTGCTACTCCGTTATTGCTCGCGGACCATTTGAACCCTGTAAATACCACTAGAAGCACCCATGAAACTCGCGGCTTTAATCGTTGTCGCAGCTGAGAGTGAAAGGTCCTAAGAGTGTTAAATTTATTGAAGGCTTTCGATACCTAGAAAAGATCGAGCCAGCGTCCAGCAGCCTAGACAACGAAACTGAAACAATCACTGTGTGGCCTGACTGGCACCAAAGAGCTTTTTTACACTCACATCCACTCTAAGGATAAGTGGATGCGAGGCAGTAGTTGGAGGGGGCAGAACATTGACAGATTGATGACCTGTGCTCAAAAGTAACAGTTATCTCTTGGACTTTTCTGCTTCCACAAACAGACATCAGAAGGAGTAAGTCAATGGGGTTTCACGTGATTAGCCAAGGTCCTGAAAAATAATAACCTAGGCTTCTCAACCACTATGTCTGCCAGGTCCTCCTTTTTCTCAACGTTTACTTTACAACTACCTTAAGTTTCTACTATCATAATTGCTAGCAGACACACATTTTGACACATATTTTTTGGCGGATGCTTGCCAATAGATACAAAAAAACCTACAAAGGTACTCTGGTGCTGTCGATTCTCATTATCTTTCTCCTCTTCGACAATATAGTTGCATTCACTAAAAATTGTTCAGAAGGTAGTAAAAAGTGTGTCACTTACATTACAGTTCGGGCGAAAGAGCACAAACAATGGAATAATAGAAACAAATGATTGACAAGTGCAGAGAATGAAACTTGAAAAAAAGCGTAAAGATGAAAAGCAGAAAGGTAAACTATAAAAGGAATAAAAAAGAAAATTGTGTGTACAGATAAAAGAAATGAAAAGAAAAAAACGCACACAAAAACAAAAACTTGGCAAAGGCAAAAGGAAAGCGAGCATCAACAGTGTTTTCATCTGCCTGCTTGCCTGCCTAGATGGCTGCCTGCCTGCAAACAACGTCATACATCCATGCGTGCGTCCGTCCGTTCATCCATCCGCCCATTCGGCGTTGTCACTGCCATTGATTTTTCTTGCGGGAATTGTCAGTACTGTCTCTGTGCCAACTTCAGTGGACTTGTAGCTGCTGTTGTCACTTTATTGCTTTGCCAAACGTTAGGCCGCCTAGTCTCAGTGGCTGGTTGGCTCTGCCTTTACCAGCCGTTCGATGCGGCGGTGCCTTGCCCTGTCTGCTGGCTTCTTCGAGCTTTGCTTCTATTTTTTGTTTTCTTTACCGTTACAACTGGAATTCATGCTAATGCTGCTCCGTCGCTGAGTCAAAGTTTTACTCAAATGTTGGCTGGAAATGGTGCGAATGTTGCCACCCTTTCACTATTGGCCTATCGTTTTTCGCAGCGATTTGTTTTTTGCTGCCTTTTGGCTGCTTTTTGTGGAGTTTTTTTTTGTTTTTTTATATATTAGGGTAATGTAAATAATGTTGACAATAACGGTGATGTTGCTTAGTCAACAATTTTGCATCGCTTTGGGACGCTGCCGAGTTGCTGAGGTGTTTAAAATTTGTCGATTTAGTTAATTATTTTCAAATGGTAAGCCATGGGAGTTGACGTAACAAAGCAGAGGAGGAAGATAAGAAAAAATCATTTTAATTTTAAAAATGTTCTAATTTTTGAGTGATTTTAGTTTACTTGTTTTTATTGAAAAATTTCTTTCGAGGATAATAAATGTATAGAAATTCAAAAAAGCATTTAAATTTTATGTCTTCACGGATTTCAAATGTGTTTAACTTAAAATAAATTTTTTTTTTTATATCAAATGATGTTGAAATTATAAATACGCCTGAAATAAGAAAAATAAAATTTTTATAAACATTAATTTACAAATTTTGTATTTAAAAGTATTTGGCATGTAAAATTTGCCCCAAGAAATAAAAAAATTTTAACCTTAAGTTTTCCCCAATAGAATTTTATTAAAAAATTAGTGATTAATAAAAAATATTTTTCGGTTGCTTTAGAATTTGCCAAGTTCAAAATAAAGTATGTATTTTAATTTTGTTTTCATATATTTTATTGTATTATATTTTATTTCATTTTATGTTATTTAATTTTTTGCTTATTGTTGTGATTTTTTATGAATATTAAAGTATTTAGGTTCATCGATGCCTAAGAAAATTTAGAATTCGGTTTTGCAAAATTTTAAATATTTTGAAAAAAAGCATTTACTTTTATTTTATTTTACATATTTTTTTATTAGATGTTCTTTTTATACAATTTTTTATGAATATTAAATGATGTAAATATATAGGTTTAACTGAATCCGGTTTACGACTTCATAGAAATTCTATTTTACATTTTTTGGAAACAAAGTTCTTAAAAAAATTTAGAATTTCCAAAACAATAAAAATAAAAAAGTAAAACTCCAGTAGTTCGTACAAAAAATTTACACATGTTTTTTTATGCTCTTTGGCAATATATTTGAAGGTCATGAGCAAAATTAGACAATTTTTTTTATATCAAATCTTTTTCTTTTACTTTTAACAATTTTCAAAAATAAAAAAAAACTTTTGCTCGTTAATCTTTTTTTAGAAGCATCTGCACATGTAAGTATGGAAATTTCATGTGTTTTAAATGAATAAAATTCTCTTAAATTCTGATACATTTTTATTTACCACTGTTCTCGTTTTTTTTTTGCAAATTTTACACCCGAAATCTCAGTATCAAAGTTAGCTGCCGGGTAATTGTCCTTGTAATGCCTTATCTCGAAAAACTAGCCTCTCCCTCAAAACAACAACTTGAATGTCTGCGCTATTTCCTAGCAAGTAAAATCAACCTTGAAAACGCCCGCCATTGTCGTTGTTTGGCGGTGCTTACCCTTTCCTGTTACCATGACTACATGCATACATGCATATGTACATACCAACGATTATTCAATCTTGTTGTTGTCTTCTGATGTTCATTGTTGTTGGCATTGCAATTATTTGCATTTGGCATAACAAGACTCCAACGCTTATCGCCACTTTTATATAAATACCTACAATGGGGAATTTGCCGGCACTTCCGGTCGCGTCGCTTGTTCTCGCTCCTTTTTTGCTTTTGTTGTGCCTAGAAAAACTCCTTTTGGTCTGTCTGGGTTCTTACAACTTTGTCCGCTACTTCTTTGCTGCTTCGCCGTTACTTGCAACGTCAACACCCATTTTAACTGTTTTTCATTATTGCCATTATTTGTAAGACATTGCCAGCCGGCTAACTCTTCTCTTTCCCTATCTTTTTCTCTCTGTCGCGTGGGGCACACGCTCTCGCCGCATTTCAAATTCTTCTAGTCTGAAACCAACGGACTTTGATAATCTCTTTAGTGCACTGGTTGGCAAATATTTGTTTTTTTTTGTCTTTCGTTTGTTGCTGCACCCACATTCCATGCATTTAGTCTGGCGTGCTGTGTTGTTTTTGTAGGCTTGCTTTGCTATCGTTTTGTTTTGGGTTTTTGTTGCTTACATTGTTGCAGTCGTTGTGAAAATATATTGCAATTGCATATGGCAGGCAATAAACTTGGCCGAAATGCGAAAAACCAAAATAAACACCCACTCAGAAAGTGTGTATGCACATAAAGGCATGGCATAAACATATTGAGGGTGANTACCTACGATTATTCAATCTTGTTGTTGTCTTCTGATGTTTATTGTTGTTGGCATTGCAATTATTTGCATTTGGCATAACAAGACTCCAACGCTTATCGCCACTTTTATATAAATACCTACATTTGGGAATTTGCCGGCACTTCCGGTCGCGTCGCTTGTTTCTCGCTCCTTTTTTGCTTTTGTTGTGCCTAGAAAAACTCCTTTTGGTCTGTCTGGGTTCTTACAACTTTGTCCGCTACTTCCTTGCTGCTTCGCCGTTACTTGCAACGTCAACACCCATTTTAACTGTTTTTCATTATTGCCATTATTTGTAAGACATTGCCAGCCGGCTAACTCTTCTCTTTCCCTATCTTTTTCTCTCTGTCGCGTGGGGCACACGCTCTCGCCGCATTTCAAATTCTTCTAGTCTGAAACCAACGGACTTTGATAATCTCTTTAGTGCACTGGTTGGCAAATATTTGTTTTTTTTTGTCTTTCGTTTGTTGCTGCACCCACATTCCATGCATTTAGTCTGGCGTGCTGTGTTGTTTTTGTAGGCTTGCTTTGCTATCGTTTTGTTTTGGGTTTTTGTTGCTTACATTGTTGCAGTCGTTGTGAAAATATATTGCAATTGCATATGGCAGGCAATAAACTTGGCCGAAATGCGAAAAACCAAAATAAACACCCACTCAGAAAGTGTGTATGCACATAAAGGCATGGCATAAACATATTGAGGGTGATTCAGTCAAGATTTCCTTGTAAATGTAAAATAAAATACCACATAATCAAAAAAATAAAATCTTATTCAATTCAATACGGTCTTATGTAAAGCCAATATATAAAAAATAAAAAATTTCCTTCATAAAAATTCGCCGGTGGTATAGTTTTACAGTCATATGATTCTATATACTTCAAATTTTGAAAAATACGTATAGAATCGAATATAAATAAAAATTTCCCTTTTGGGAAATTCGCTTGAATTTGAGTTTATGTTAGATTTGACGCCGCTGTAGTAAAACCAACCCAAATTGAGATAAACCAAACATTTCCCATAAAAATACCAACTTGGGAAATTCTTGAAGCAGTTTTTTTCTTAACTAAATTGCTTTCCGGAAGTATATTTTGCTAAAAATTAAGAAAAGAAAGCAGTTAAAATGAGAAAAAATCTTTATATACATACATACAATGTAATTCGTATTTATTTATATTTTATGGATTTCGTCTTATTTTATGTACTTTGTTTTGTTGATACATATTTTTTAAGTAAACAAGAACAAGGAAGTTTTATTAAGTAAACAAGATACGAATATTTCACTAAGCCTTTTTGTACATCTTCACTTTTATGCCGTCTCCGAAGCAGATGTTGCCTTGGTCAGTGCTTTAAATTGTGCTTTGAAAATTTAACTTTCAGTCAAACTCAAAATTCATTTAGACATTAGTTTCATTTTGTAGTTATAACTCAAATACCACTCAATTTGAAAAAATATAAAAATTTCCTTTTTGGGAAATTCGCTCTAAATACATTTCTTGCATTGGTTTAGCGCGGTGGCATGCTGCTTAACTAAAGCTAAGCTTAATTAAAAATTACCCGTGTGGGAAAATTTAAAATTTTGCATATTTCTTCAATAAGAAATGCTTTCGGAAATGTAATTTTAAAAACGGTTATAAAACTGGGACAAAATTGCATACTATGGCAAAATTTAAATAAAGAAAGATCATATCCCGCTACTATGTACTTAATAGTCGTATTTACTAAATATCGTGGCAAATTTTACACTGGCCAATTTTAAAATATTTCATACTTAAAACTTTATATGGGTCACCCTATTCGCATTTGCTCTGTTGAAATTGCCTATATGTAGGTATTGGCAGACGGGACGGACAACCGTTGCAGCATAACAATTTCAAAAGCTTGCTTGCAAAAACAGAAATATTTAAAAACTAATACTTTTTCATAGCTTACACGCCTGAAAATGTTTTGCCTTGCAATGTTGGCGCTCAGCTCTGCTTTTGACGTGTTTGGGGTTTTTCTTGGCATATGTTTTTGTCATGGCACAAATTTAAATTTACTCTTAACAGGATGTTGCTTAAAATAAACATATATGTACAAAAACACACACTCGTACACTAACTCGAATGGGTTTATTTAAATGTAATGGCACTTTCTGTATTTAGTTTTGTGTACTTCCAGTATTGCATTTACTGCATTTTCTGGTATTACTTATATTGTATCGTGCAAATATTCTACTCGTATTTTGCATACAAATGGCGTGGCAACACAATAAATATATTTAATGTTTGTTGGTTTTTTTGTTGTAACACAAAAAGGGACACACATTTTTTGCAGTTTTTTTTTCTCAGCCATTGTCAGTGGTCAATGGAGCTTGGCATTTAAGTGGTGCCATTTGTTTGCTAAAAGCAAAGTAAGTGCAAATATTTATTCAGAAACCTTGAAATTTTGTTATGTAAGAAGAGATTTATTTGTTGTGCAAAGTAATGTGGAAAGTTAATGGTGAATTAAATTTAAAAATACAACTTTTTTGAAGTAATGAAATATAGGGTTTGAAAAAGGATATTTATAGTTTGTAGGAAGAAAAAATTCGGTTTTTCAGAATACTACGAAGGTCTGTAAATATGTCCCAAAATTGTATCGCAAATCGATTGCCTAAAAATTAATTCAAAACTCTTCTACGCGAAGCCACAGGAAATTTTTTTGGAAGTGCTCAGTGAAAGCCGGGATCTTTGATCCTTTTCCAAGCTTTTGTTTTTCTCTAAAAATTGAGGTGAAATAGGTTATTCGCCTAGCAGGAAAATTAAACCTCATTAATTGCGGGAATATGTCCAGGATAGGTTATGTTTTTTAGCGTACTGCGAAACCCCAATTATGCCCGGCATGTTTTACTGCAAGGCTCCAGACTTTTGCTGAGGCGTGCTGGACAAACATTTCTGTCAAGAAAACTAAAAAAGATCTGTAAATTGCATAGAAAGAAGCTTTTTTGATATCTTGAGAATCTTTTAGTCGGGTGATGCTTCGCAAATCTTCTACTAGAATCTAAGGCCAAACCGTTAATCAGTTTTTCTGTTAAAAACCCTTAGTAGTCTGATTGATACAGGAATATGGTTTCTGAATGTCTATCGGCCATTCAAGAACCCAAGTTCGATTGCGGATTGGTATCTTTTACACTCTGCTGTAAAGGTTTTTGAGGAGTACTTACTCTCATTTAATACGTTGTCGTCAATGATCTACTGGAGAATAAGTATAAATATCAGATAAGGGTTGTATGCACTTTTATAATTTTTTTATAGACCCAGCGTTTTACAACTCTCGAGAGATGTGGGGTCTCGCGCTTTCCTTACAAATTTAACACTACAACTACTCTCATGAAAATTTGATCAATGAGTTAGTTAAAAAGCACAAAATAAGACAAGAACAAAAAATTCCCTTTTGACAACTTTCATAGAAATACATTTCTCATGATGATTTGGCTCCCTTTTAAGATAATTTAACAAAACCAAAGTAATTTGAAAATTTCCCAAAAATTTCCCAAAAATTTTCAAAATTTTTAATTTTCAACAGAAGGTATAACGACCAAGTGGTTTCGCAGTGAATTTTTTGAGATTTAATTTCTGAGAAGCATTATATAGGAAAAGGAATGAGAAATTAAAAACATTATCGGTTGACTAAATTTCTCTATTGTAGAGTGATATTCTAGGCTCTTAGAACATATCCTTTGCTTATTAAAATTAATTTTCAAGTGAATATATCATCTATTTATTTTCGAGCTTTTTATGGAGTAAATAAATGATCAAATAATCTAAGTAAATTTTAGTAATTTTTAACCGACTTCCTAAAAAGGAGGAGGTTATCAGTTCGTCGGAATATTTTTTTAATTTTTTTTATTTTAATTTATTTAATTTATTTTTTTTTATGTATGTTACCGCATAACTTTGGACCACGTCAACCGATTTTCTTTTTGCATCGGAAAGGTAGTGTCTCAGAGGTGGTCCCATACTAATCTGGTTAAGATCCGATCAGTGGATCATGATATATATATATATATATATATTTTTTATATGAGAGTTGAAGTCGGTTTTTTTTGGCTAAATATTACTTGAATCTTAAATTGAAAAATGTCTTTAGTTCCGGTTAGGCATCTCCCCAGCATACATATGTATGGTTTCTTATGACGCAGCGACTTAAAAGTTTTGCATATTTTATAAACCTCGATTATCAAGTTAATATCCACCAGTGATTGCTAAGTGAATTTTTAAAATAAATGCGTCTATGTATTCCAAATCTTTTGTTTTTCCGCTCAGACAGCTAAGACACGTGTGCTATAAAATCGAAAGAAAAGTCTACCATTGCTGGTATGTACATATTTTCCTCGATTACTCTGCTACAGCATTCGCATTAGATGCTTCCTCCTCTGACACAATGTTTGTCGCATTCCTCTGGCACGTGTTTGCCTTTACTAGCAAAGCAGCTCTCCGCCTTCAGCGTTAAAGCAAAGTTAACCAATTTACCGTTCCAACCGTTATATATGTACATAGGCGGTCATTTAATCAATTATGCAAAAAATGATTCACAATAAAAATGAACACCTTTAAAACGTAACGACGACGACGACCGCCCAACACTTGATGACTACACGAAAACATGAAATGCTCAGTACCAGCAATAAAGGCACTGATTGTATATGTACGTGTGTATGCAAGTGTATGCGCTCATCATCATCACCTAATATAACCCGCCATCAAAACTCCATCCACTGCGTGGCGACCTCGACTTCTTACATCGAAATACCTTCAACGGTATAGCCGCCGTTTGTTGCTTTTGTAAGTTGTTGCATCGTAAATCGTCGCATGTCGTGGCCGTTTCTCTGTCTGTCTGTCGTGTTTATGCGCCGTTATTGCGGTTCTTATTCTTTTTTTTGCTATGTTTTGTGAATGAACTTTTTTGTTTTTAATTTTTTGTCCTCTTTTGCTACATTGCCGCTGCTGTTGTTGCTTTTGCTGTCGCTGTTGCAGCACGTATCAGCATCTTGCATTAATAATTAATTAAATGTACAACACTGGCGTTGCATTTGTAAAGACTGAGCGTCTTTTGATGCTGTAACGCCTGTTGTTTCACTTGTTTTTGCTTTGCTCTTCGATGTGGATCTGCCGCGTCTAGCTGGGGAAGTCTTTTTGTATGCGGACGAGTGGCTGTTGAAGTAAACATGCGGTTGTTTTCGTTGTTATGTAGTGGTCCCAAGTGGCTAGCGGGTTTTTTTTTTAACGTGCAGACACTTTCCTTTTTTAGAGTAGAAATCCTCTTTGCCTCCTGGCAATCAGTGTGCAAAGGTTATAGTTGCTTAAAGTAATATCTGCTACCTAAAATTCAAGTAGTGGAAAATTTGTTTAATAACAATTGACCCCTTTTCGTTTTTCCGGCGGTCAACATTGACCAAGGAACCATATTCTATTCATAGTAAGTCCAAAAGATCATGAAACACAAAACTTATTTTAACATGCTCTTCGAACTTTCCTTCGCCCATAACCACCTTTTCGTTTTTAATTCCCAGACTGAACTGAAGATAGAATAAGCGTTTGGATTTCTACATAGAAGGATTTAATCAGAGCTTTGGGTCCGAGCTCACAGGTCGTTCTAAAATACTCATCAAAGAGTAATGTCTGAGATAACTAAGACATTCACTCAAAAGGTCGGTGTGGTTTAAGGGCATACTGGGATAGGAGTAAGAACGTATCACCTACGTAGACTTCAACTGGGAATATTTAGGAACATATGGGGACAAAAAAAGCCTTCCCTGAACACTGCAATAGATCTCTGTAGACTTATGTCCGAGCAAATCACCCAATCTATATTATCCCTCACACAGGCTGTAAGGTTATACTGAACGGCAGCCACACGCTCTCGAGCAATTTAAACATTTAAATTACAGAGCTAAGGATGTGAGTATAACAAAAAAGCGTATATTTAAATATGCCGGTTATTGGAAGCTAACAAAGTAAAAAAATCAGGCAAACGTACAAGAGAGGCTTAGAGAATGACCCTCTTAAATATTAGGCTAAAAATACCTAGATTCAATCACGCACAGAGAAAGTCGCTCATTTTCATACCTAAAAAAGAGAACTGACGTCAGACGCGAAGTACAGCCAAACATGAAAATCTGGAACTGTTTTTAGCCTTCACATTTTTACCGGATCAGCTAAACAACCAAGATTAGCTCTTTGAAAGCCGGATGTCTAGAAAGGTCGCTGAATACAAAAGTCACCTCTATTAGTCTCTTTAGACGTAGAAACATTTATTTGTGGTTCCTCTGCATCCCATTACTTAGTAGGTCTAGTGTCTTCTGCAGCTAAGCCGATGTAAATTCGGAAAGGGGTAGGTGGGCTCAGAATTGGAGCTTTCCAGACTACTGTGCTCAATGGAAATACTGCGTTCTTCTGATTTATGTTGGATAGGTATAATAATCCAGTGAATTAGATTTCATAGCGACGAATGCGAAGTTGGGACGTTTGAAGTTCCCNACTACTGTGCTCAATGGAAATACTGCGTTCTTCTGATTTATGTTGGATAGACGTATAATAATCCAGTGAATTAGATTTCATAGCGACGAATGCGAAGTTGGGACGTTTGAAGTTCCCAACTAGTTAGGATGAGTTGGAAAATACTACGGTCAGTCAAAAACCGACTGGAATTGGACTAGCAGCGAGCTTGCAGCTTTCGAAATATTTTTTTGAGGTAATAATATCGATGAAAGGATTGATGACTAAGCGCGTCTGGTTCCCACCATTCCTTCTCAATTTCTCCAAGACAGTTAGGCGCACTGACAATGGTNCAGTCAAAAACCGACTGGAATTGGACTAGCAGCGAGCTTGCAGCTTTCGAAATATTTTTTTGAGGTAATAATATCGATGAAAGGATTCATGACTAAGCTCGTCTGGTTCACACCATTCCTTCTCAATTTCTCCAAGACAGTTAGGCGCACTGACAATGTTAAAAAAAATATAAAAAAATTACCTTAAGTGGAGAACGACAGACTAAGCTGAATGTAGGTTAGAAAGGTAGCTCACTAAATCTTGCTCAATGAATGGTTCTTGTTTCTAAGAGCTCCGGGGTAGTCAAGTGCGATGATAATTCTTTTACGATACTCTAATCTAAGGGAAAGCTTATGTAGCCAGATACGAAGACCCAAATTGGGCTGAACCCATTTGTATAGACTTCTGACTTCTTGAGAAAAGGTTTGCTCTAATTGGCAACTGTTTTTAGCCGCTAACACCTTCGGAATATAGAGCCAACTGATGTTACTGCAGCCGTGACCTTTGTCCACATCTTAGGCAACTCTCTATCGTCACCTTAGAACTCAGATAGCATTCGTTGCACTGCAGCGCAAAAAGTAAGTGCGACTTACATATAACTACAAGCACAAAAGTTTCGCCAAGTAAGTTTCTTAAGTGCAAACAACAACAATAAAGAATAAGAGAAATAAAAAGAAAAAACTAGACAAACAGAAACAAACAGAAATAGAACACGCAGAGAAGGGGGAAGGGGCAACGTAGTAAATGCAGCCGGGGAAATAGATAAAATCATTAAAAAGTTATTTTGCTGTTGCAGTGCGAAACTGACTGCTGGTGGGAAGAGGAGGTAACTACTAGAACAAAGCAATACCGCAAAAGGGCATGAGGTCACAGAACGAAGCGGCGGGTCAACGGCAACAACTACAGCATTAACAACAACAACAACAAATAGAAGCAATAGTCGCTAATGCTATGAACCACACAAAGGCAATGCTGGTAGAAAAATGTGCACCATTTGGCGACGTAATCAGACAGACAACAAGCGGATACACCACAAAGCCAAGACGTTGGGCGGCCAAACGACGCTAAAGTCAAGTTAAATCAAGGCGTGCAAACAGCTGGCAGTTGGGACTTTTGAGTNATGAACCACACAAAGGCAATGCTGGTAGAAAAATGTGCACCATTTGGCGAGAGCGTAATCAGACAGACAACAAGCGGATACACCACAAAGCCAAGACGTTGGGCGGCCAAACGACGCTAAAGTCAAGTTAAATCAAGGCGTGCAAACAGCTGGCAGTTGGGACTTTTGAGTGCCTGCGAGACAAGCGAGTGCACAGAGGCGTTGTGGCTGATGACGATGGTGCGAGGTATGGTGACGACGCTGGTGTGACGGTCACATGTGTGGAGGAAGATGAAGAAAAGTAGAAACATAGTAACAAGAAAGGTGAAGACTATGGTGGCGCCGATAGCAGGCATCAGATCGGCACGACGAATGTGGGGCGGGTGGGGAAGCAAAGATGCTGAAGATGCCTGACAGAGTGGGTTAAGGAAGGAAAGGCAAGGAAAATTGGCGGTGCTGCAATGTTTAGTGGGTATAGTGGTTGGACAGGGAGAATGAGTGGGAGAAAAGGAGGAAATAAGCACTCAAGAGGTTACAGTGGTTGAGGAAGTGGTTGTCGTGTGCGCGGTAAAGGCATAAATACAGAAAAATTCCGAGAGCAGTCGGAAGAGTATGGAATGAGGGTGGAGTGTAGAATGCAGCAAGAAAATATGAAGAGTGGGAATGCGTAACAAAAACCAATACGATAGTCGCTTGAGCGAGTGTAAGGGTACATGGATAAGGCTTTGTTTACACGCTGCCTGCAAAGGAGGGTGTCGACCAGCATTTCGTAGTAGTGATGGTGCAGTTGCTGTTATTGCAACAGATTTGCANTAGTCGCTTGAGCGAGTGTAAGGGTACATGGATAAGGCTTTGTTTACACGTTGCCTGCAAAGGAGGGTGTCGACCAGCATTTCGTAGTAGTGATGGTGCAGTTGCTGTTATTCCAACAGATTTGCCATAGAAAAATGGCAACTAAAGCGCTTGTTTAATATTTTACATATGTAATAACAACACGGCACAAACTAGCAACAACAACCACTGCACATTGATACAAAAACAAAAACCTCTAATTTCGTTTCAAAAGAAACAACAACCTATTCTCGCGTACTAGACAGCAACAACAAAAACTTGCCTACCAAATAGTAACAACAACTTTTAAGAAGACATGCGACTGGCATTGGGGGACCGCTGTGCCATCGAGTGTTGGCGCGACGTTGCATGTTTACAATGTTGCANGCACAAACTAGCAACAACAACCACTGCACATTGATACAAAAACAAAAACCACCAATTTCGTTTCAAAAGAAACAACAACCTATTCTCGTGTACTAGACAGAGCAGCAACAAAAAAAACTTGCCTACCAAATAGTAACAACAACTTGTAAGAAGACATGCGACTGGCATTGGGGGACCGCTGTGCCATCGAGTGTTGGTGCGACGTTGCATGTTTACAATGTTGCACACACACACACATACACTTCCACACTTGACATGCTCACGTCATTTGCATTTTTTTTTTTCACTAACCAACTAAGGCATATGGGAAGATAGAAAATGCCTTTGTGTGGTGTTGTTGTCGCAACTTAGCTATATGAAAGCGTCAAGTGTAAACAAAAACAAAAATCAACCACTCATACATGAGCGTGTCACACAAAAGTAAATTCAAAAAAGTAAGATAAAAAGTGCAAAGTTCAAGCCACAAAGGCAAATATTGTTGCCACATGTGAATGCATATGAATGCATGGGGGGCATGACATCTAAAACTATAATACATTATTATTATTAGTACACATTTTTTGCTTTGTTTGCTTTTTTTGCTTTTCTTTTTTGTGTCTTTGCGTTTATTTTAGTTTTTCTATTTTTGTTGATTGCATCACCCGCTAATGAGCAGCGTTTCTTTGGGGGGTGCTTTATGTGTGGCGCAGTAGGACAGTAATTAGCGTTGTCAGCAGCGTGTGAGCGTGAATGACACGTTGACACTTGACAAGTGGTGCACATTTTTGTTTAGATGCAAGTGAAAATGATTGCAAAAAAAGTGTTAATACTTTTTGATGACTTGCAAAAGATTTTTTCAAACTAGTCGCGGAGTAGTCTCTTTGGGTGAATAGTGAATATTGAAGATGAATTGAATGGAGGAAAATATAATAGCTCTGATCCAATACTTTTCGTGTAAAATCCTGTAAAAATCTCAAACAGCAAAATTACTCTCTGAAATGAGAGTAAAAAGTGATTAACCACAAAAAGTACGGGAACAAAAAAAGTATTTTTCTGTAAAAACGTCAACCAGTGATCGGTTGACACTTTTCATGATTTTACTAGACGAAAAGGTTTGGGTAAAATCTTTCAACTTCATTCTCAACACAANTAGCGTTGTCAGCAGCGTGTGAGCGTGAATGACACGTTGACACTTGACAAGTGGTGCACATTTTTGTTTAGATGCAAGTGAAAATGATTGCAAAAAAAGTGTTAATACTTTTTGATGACTTGCAAAAGATTTTTTCAAACTAGTCGCGGAGTAGTCTCTTTGGGTGAATAGTGAATATTGAAGATGAATTGAATGGAGGAAAATATAATAGCTCTGATCCAATACTTTTCGTGTAAAATCCTGTAAAAATCTCAAACAGCAAAATTACTCTCTGAAATGAGAGTAAAAAGTGATTAACCACAAAAAGTACGGGAACAAAAAAAGTATTTTTCTGTAAAAACGTCAACCAGTGATCGGTTGACACTTTTCATGATTTTACTAGACGAAAAGGTTTGGGTAAAATCTTTCAACTTCATTCTCAACACAACTCCAAAAATCGCTCTCATTTACAGGATTTTGGAGGAATTTGGAGTACGGCACCATTTTTCCTGCAACATCCTGCAAGAGTATTGGATTAGAGCTAATGTATGCCGTTGTTCGAGTAATATTTTCATATTTTTTTTAAATAGTTTTGATTGTCTTTTTGAAACTTGTCGTGGGGTAGTTCCCACAATCCAAAGGAAATGTGTGGAATAACTCTTAAATATTTTTTCTTGGCGACAGATTGATTTTTTTAACGATTGTCGGAGTGGCCCTAAATAAGCGAAAGCGTAAAATTTAACTGTGTAGTAGAAGTAGAACAGTTTACGAATGTAGACGTTTTTAAATTAATAACAGCAGTCAGTGCCTTAAACTAAGTATGCAACAAGAGAGCTTGGGGGTGGTGTTTGAAATCGTGTGTTTTAAAGGTAGGTAATGTTTCCATGGCAATGATATATACTTGTAGAAAAATCCTTTTATTTACAAATTTCTGGAGAAGGAAATTTACCTCAATATATTCCTACTACTACTAAATTGCGTTTAAACGCGCATTAAAATGCGAGTATTATCTATATATATAATACGCGAAGGGATTGTAGATGTGCAAACTGGTTTTAGTTTTTCAAAAAGAGTTGCCACCTGTTTAACAATTAAATTCAAACTATTTAATAAACAACGCCATCATATCCGCGCTGTTCATTCGAATTTTCGAAATGAGGTGTTAAATTAAAAGGCTTCGACTGCAGGTATGCAATAAAGTTTTACTTTTTGAAAAAATGTGCCACCTTTTAAAAAACTACATACAAATTATTTAAAAATATAAATCATTTATTACAAAAGGCGTATCAATCAAAATGGTTTTGAAAATCCTTATTGCTTAATTTAACTTAATTCAATCAAGGGAATTAAATATGATAAATATGTATCATTATTTGAGTGCCAAACTAAAGGGGTTTCAGAAGGTAGTAGGGTGCAAATATTTTTAAAAGTTAAAAGTTAAATGAAAATTATTTAATAAGTTAAATGCATTATTAAAATATGGGTATCATTCTAAGGGGGTTTGAAACATCGTTATTTAGAGACTATATTAAGCGAGGTTGCCACATGTTTAAAAAATCAAATTCAATTTAATTAATCAGTCAATTAAAAAAACCGCTTCCCATAAAAATACCATCGCCGTTCGCAGTCGGTGTAAAAGTGCAGGTCCATCCCCTTTGTGTGACTGCATCAAGACGCACGCCACAAATAGGAGGAGAAGCTCGGCCAAACACTAACATATGCGTAAGCGCCAATCTATTATTATTATTAATTAATTATTTATATGTTTGGCAATGCCAGAAGAAGAAGAGCTAACAAGGTTTTAGCTTGAAAATATTTTTGAGGAGGGCTGCCACCTGTTTGAAAGGTCTAATTTAATTAACTAATACAAAAATTATATAAAATATAAAAGTATGGGTGTCAAACAAAAAGGTGTTAAAAAATGTTACGTTTGGACATTTAGAGTGTTTTTGATGGATTTCAAGAGGGTTGCCACCTTCTTAGACAGTTAAATTTAAATTATTTAATGAGATTAAAGAGTGGGTTTTAATCAACATGGGTTTGACAACTCTCTATTTCTAACCTTTGTTTAGGAGGGTTTACGGAGATTTATGAAAGCTTTAGTTTGCAAAGATCTTTGATTAGGCTGGCCACCTTTTCGAAAAGTCATATCGATCTAACTAAGTACATACATATACATATATGTGCATATACTAGAAAGCATGTTTTGTGATAGTCATTAAATTTGCACCGTTATTTCGAATTTCAAAAATTAGCGGTCAAATCAAACACCTTAGCCTATAGATGTGCGATAAAGTTTTATAGTTTTACTTAAAAACTTTTTTATCTCAATAGGGTGGTTTGAAATTTGATGAAATTAAAAACCTGTACTAAGCGAGGCCTCTCTTTACTCAGATATAGATGAAATATGGCACTTGGGTCGCTTATAACTCTGACTCAACATTTGGAATATTTTTTAGATTTTTGAAATTGCATTTGGGCGTTTAAACGCCATGCGGATTAACTAGTTTTATTTATTTTTAAAACGTCTGAAATTCCCAACAGACTCATGAATAATACATAGACCTTAGATGTATGAGATATTTTCAGAATTGTACTTCATTTTTCCACTCTTAAATTGCGAAGTTTTTAAATGATTTTTACATAAATAAAGAAAGAATTACAAAATAGTAAGAACTTCTATTTTTGGCCAAATAGATTATGTCTCAAACATTTTTTTTAATGGCACACAATGTCAAAAATCAAAATTCAAAAATTTATCAAGTGGGAAACGGCACGACTTCAAAGATTAAATATTTTTTTTTTATTTTGTTGTTTATTTGTCATAAAACTAATTAAATAAATTGAATTCACCGGTTGTTGGCTGCTTCTTCCGCCAGTCGAATAGCAGAATGTGGCGAAAAATTTGCATATAACAGCTTTTGAAGTTTTGTGACACCACCACCGGCTGCACTGCAGCTGTGCGTTACTGCTATGGTGATGGCTCATGTTTGCTCATACATACCTCGCATGTGTACGAAAAGTGTGGAGTGAGCATAAATAATTTAGCCAGAACGAGTTTGTTGCTTTTGAAATGCAAATTAGCCTACAGAAAAATAAACAAAAGAATTTCAAATATTTTATGTGATGTCTAATTTCAATAGCTCACCTCTGACCGGCATGGGTTAGCTGATAAATATTTGTTTGAAAATAAAAATAAGCCGTTTTCGAAGTGCTAACGCATGACTGGTGAAGGACCTTGAATTTTGGGTGAATTCCTTTACCATGCTTCAATCTAAAATAAAAATTTTTGCAATCATAGCAGCACTTCAGTGCTCTTCAAATCAATTTCTCTTCACTGACGTCAGCATGTGTTTGCTTGCTTTAGTGTTTTTTTTTTGCTTTTGTTGTAACACTTAAACGCGTGCGGCTTCTCCGCTATACTTGAGTAGAAAAATTGAATCGCATGTGTATGAAAATAGCGCCTCACCAACAAGTGGCAACTGTGGGTAAGTGGTAAAAAATCGATAAATATCGATTAAACAATGGAAAGATATAAAAAATACATAAGTATAAACAAAAGAGATTTACACGTAAACAAACTAGAAAAATTTAGTACTGGCAAAAGGCAATTGCGAAAGCAATTTTCTATTCCCCAATCGCTACAACGCATTCACTTGCCGCGCGCCTCAACCGACCCTGACCTTATTCGCGCAAATAAAGCAAGTGAACATAAAATCTTAATTGCCCGCTTTCAGGAATTTTAATTGACCACGAAATCGTAATGGTAGGAGTGTGTATGTGTGTGAGTGAGAAGCCATCAAAAATAACTGCAACAAGTAATAAATTAGATAATTTAATTAATTTTAACTACTTTACAGGAAAACACGATTCTAAGAATTATGAAAGGAAATAACAAAATTAAGCTGACAACACTCTCCTACTACTTAGATAATGCCGACAATGGCATGATTATGATAAAATTCATAGCAATTTGTGCTTGTTAAGTGATACTAATTAGAATGCAGCGCTGTTAAAAGTGTGTAAAACTTGAAGCTGCAATGAGTGCAAGGGAAGTATAAATCAAGCGTGGAAGAAGTGCGTGTGAAACAAAAATAAAAGAATTAAAAAGAAAAAAAACAAGCAGCTGCGTATTGTAGAAGAGCAAGCAGCAATGATTAGGAAAATTGAGAAGCAGGAAAAAAAATTGGTCCACTATTAATTGAAACAAACCTTTTACAGTACGCGCAAGTGACAGCAGCTGTCACAAATGCTCGAGAATGATGGTCACGAAGTACAACAATAGGATAAAAAAAGTGTAGGCGAAGAGCGATAGATGAGTGAGGCATCACATTATATTGTAAATGACATGATTATGGATTATGTCATGGAAGGAAATGTCAACATTGAATGAAACTAGAGTGGGCGACTAGATAAGTAAATACTAGACAAAAAAGGGCGAAGAGGGAGTAGAAAAGTTTTGTGTTTAAGCAGAAGATTGGTGATGGAAATAACAGAATGTGAAAATGTGCTGAGAGTGGGGTAGGCGAGAGAATAGGAGACATGGGAGGACTACTAAATAGAAGCAGATGCTAAGTTTATGGAGGCGATAAAATAGGTTCAAGATACACATAGCGGGGAAGGGAAATGTTCATGACAATTGAAAGGGAAGTAAAAAGAAAATGGTGTAGAACAGAAACTGAGACGAAAATGCGTTTGGCGGAAAAAGGTGACTTGAGAGGAGTACTAGAAGCAGAGGATGAGTTTATGAAGGCGAGAAAATTAGTACAGGCTTTGCAAAGAAGAGTTAATTAAAATATAATTTTGGTGGCGTTTGTAAGGGGAGAAAGGGATAGAAAAGGGATATCACAATGCTGAAAGCAGTTAGTCTCTTAAACAAGATTTTACAGAGAATGACATGAATTCGTTCAATAATTCAGGCGAAAGATTCACATCTTGTTTTTCGCTATTCTGAAGAGCCTATTATAACAAAAAATAATACATAATGCAAGAGAGAAAATATGGCTCAATTGGGGGTGAAAAATGTGTCTACCGGGATCAACAGGTTGTGAATTAGTTTACAAAGAGCCAATTCCATATAAGTGAGCTCCCCTGTCGCTAAGTTCTCTTGCATTCTCTACGGGTTAACTATGTAAATCTATCACCCCGAATCTAAACTTGTCTTTGATGCATTTTTATGCCCTTTGGTCGGCTTACTGTCCGCAGCATTTGCCTCTTTTTGTCCGAAATCTATACACCTCGATAAGTATCGGTGGCCTTTCTGACCAGCTGAATGCTTTTTTAGTCGACTTCCTCTTCCATTTTTGCATTCTTCTCGTCCTTGAAAGTTGTCGATTCTGTGAGATCAAAGTTACAAATACAAGGAAATCTTTTGGGAACTTATGGACTTAGGAAAATCTTTGAATCTCTAATAAGCATTAAGCTCCTATACTATATAATAATACTTTCATTCTCTGCTTTCACAACATGATTGTCGTCGAGAGGCCCCCTCTCAATATATCAGTACATAAATAACAACCCAATAAATTTCCAAGTTTTTGAAGACTACCCGCTCTAACTCAAAAACACTTAATGAGGGGTCCGAGTAGTTCATTTACTCATTTTTAGACATCTCCAAAAGTTTAACCCCAGAATGTATACCGATCCTATGCAACAGCCAACAAGTCTAAACGGCTTGAGCGAAGTTATGAAAAGAAGCGAATTACCTGTCTAATTTCATACCTACTACTGGTCCGAAAACACTACATGCACCCTATTAGCTATCAATAACTCCGGTTTTCTAAATCCCAAAAAAGAGGGGATGATAAATACTGGAAATTAAATTTTTTTTCTTAAAATGGGTCTGAAATACCATCGCATAGCGTTCAAAGGGAAATAAGAATGTGAAGACATATAGATGTGTCTAAAAAATGCAATCGTCTGACGCTGTCGTCACATTGCCGCCAGTCGAAATAATTTTCCAACAAATTTTCGCAATCCATATGCATGTACATGAAAACATATGATACCCCTGCCATAAGGAAGTCTAAATGTCAAAACGTGTTACTTTGCAGTCATATAAACGTATGTAGTACATCAGTATGTGTTTGGTTACGTCCCACAGGATTGTCTATTCCTTGGAGAGAAAACACACTTTCCTAATGTCAAGTTTAGGCGTTCACCGCATGTCAAAAACAGCTGTTTGCTGGCAAGGCAGTTAGCAAGGGAGTATTTGCCGAATGCTCACAGAAAACGAGGTGTGTAATTGGCAAGAGAGAAAAAGAGAGTAGCGTGCATAAGAGTTAAAATCGATGGCTGCGAAAAAGAATTACAATCACAAGAGAAATACTTCACGATTTTTAAGAGATAGAAAACGTACAGCGTTGCAAAAGAGTTTCCTGTGTTTATTGCATAAAAACCAAAAAAAAAAAAACATTATTGAGTGCATTGCTTGAATGAGAGTTTGCTGTGAGAAACAATTTATGGGAATGTGTATACAAATTATTGCCAATTTCGTTGTTACATTTATTTTTTTGTGAAGTTTCATTCTTAAAGTTATATACTTCAAAAGTGTTTATTGGAATAAGTCTTTAAGCCTCTTAATATCCGGGACCTAGTAAAAGACTAACTAAGCTACATAATGTTTTCATATTCCAACTTCTGGCTTGTGCTTCTTATGGGCAAGATAACAGAAAAGGTTAAAATTGAATCTGAAATAATAAAGCGGCGGTCAGTTGTAAGATTAATGCTAAGGCTAGGACCAATAATACGATTTAGACAGCGACTAATACTAGAACTTGGACTAGATTGAAAACTATATAAGTTTTGGTTTTAACCCCTAGAAATGTAAACAATAAAGGTAGGGTAGGGTAGGGTAGATATTTTATAGATATTTTTAATTCCGACTACACAGAATTCGATTTATCATTAATGGTATAGTACATTTTTAGTTGAAATGCACCATGTTTTTCTTTATTGAGTACGTTGAACTAGATTAAGCAAGTTGCTTTAGAAGAGCTAACTCAGCGGCTATAGAGGCTAATTGTGATGCTCAAGACAGCCTTTTCCAATCTCACCTTTTTGTGACCTTTGAGGTTAAATTATCCCAGTATGCTCATCTAAGAAAGCCGTAGTAAGTAATGTGCTTTTAGATGGTCAACAGCAATCGAACTCGCTGCCTCTCGTGCACTTTCTATTATTAGGTAAGCGTCCCCAAATTCGTTCGTAAAACCCCACTATGGAACGATTACTAGCAGGAGTATTCTTAAAAGGTTTACGTCGCTCTTGCGGCCAATCTAAAGCTCTTACAGAGATGAGCCGAAAATCCTTCAATAGGCCGAGTTTAAGCAGACTGCTAGGTAATGAGAGTTAAAGGCATAAGACGGGCAGTTTCTGTTGTTTGTCTTCCTTTGAATATTAATGGTTCTTTGGTTCGAATTTTTGGCAAACTTAGTCTGTTAGGAATTTTATCGTGCACATGAGTGACTGGAGGAGTACCTCTCCACGTAGGTCCAAGTTTCGATCCTTGGCGAAAGCCACATCCTAAAAACAATATAGAAAAAGGCTTTTTCTTAACAAGGGGCGCCCGTCGGCAGGCAACAACAAACCTCCAAGTGAATTTTTGCCTTGAAGAAGATTCTCATAAAGACCATTTGGCATTCGGAGGCGGCATAAAACTGCACCACCATTTGTGTAAAAACATCAAGACGCACACCTCAAATTTGAGGAAAAGCTTGGCCGAAAATTTCTGACACACTTATTTTTTTCTCAGTACAAAATCTTTTAGAGGTTCAGTAGCTCGTTTCTGTAACTTTTCTCTACCGATTATTTCTCTACTGGTAGAGAATATACGTCACTCTCTACTGCTCATTAGCATATCTCGATTCGCCTTGGTAGAGAATTGTTACAGAAACGAGCTACTGGATAGAATAACACAAAAGTTTTTTATGAAATTTTCTGCGAAAAATATGTATTTTTGGTAAGAACCGAACATGCTAAAATCAAAAAAGGTACTCCGTAAAAAGCTCACGGATATAAACGCTCCAAAGAACTTATATACGATGCTGACTGTGGAGTAGTCCTTGGTTGGATATTTGAAACGCAAACGATGAAGTTTCAGACGATTTCCTCTAAAAAATAGTATGGATGGAACTTAAATTTTCAAACCGTTATCAAGTATTTTCGAGACAACTGAAGGGCCGAAATATATGTAATCCAATTGCATATTCCTTTGTAATACAACCTAATTTAAATGCAACAAACACAACAGGGGACACAAAATGGGGATGAACATACATGTGTACGTTCGACCAAACAACGCTATTCATTCACAGTTGACCGGTAAGCGAACAAACAAACAACAGGTGTTAAAAGCTAAGGAGAAAAGAATAAAAAAAAACACACACACAATAAGCGCTACCAAACCAAAACACTAACCATAACAACTATGTAAACCACAACAACAAAAGGCCACCAACGACTTTAACTTTAGAAGCTAGCGCCACTAACATTTCGTGGCTTGCGAATGGTCAGCGCAGTGCACTGGGCGAGTGACGAAGCAACAAATAGGCATGAAATTAAATATTAAACGGAAAAGGGGTCATTGAAATGGTATAAATCGCATTTGGATTGGTATGTTGCGGAATGTGGTTGCGATTGTGGGATTGTTGATAGCGTGCTAAAATGCCATGAACTGCTAGAGGCAGTCTGGCAAGCTCATTGTGACGTGTGTTTGACGAATGACTGGCAGTCGAATATTTTTCAATGATAAATCGAAATGATTAGCTAATCAGCAACATAGCAGTGGTGGCAGTGCCAAAAGGCGGTTAATTGGCCGAAGAAAAAAATGGAAACACAAAATTTAAGAATTAAAAAGAAAAAATGTATTATTTTTGGCTTGTGCAAGCAAGTAAGTGAGTGAGCAGGCAGCGTACGCTTGAATGACGCTGAAGCATGTTACGTAAAAAATATATAAATAATAAAATAAAAAGAAAACAATGTTCGCTTTGTGTGTGCAGGTAAATCCAAAACAATGCAACGAGTGACGTTCGCTGTATTTTGAATGCAATTGTGACGAAATAAAAAGAAACAGCGAAGCACATTTCATCGTCCCCAGCTGGAACAGGTGTTACAGTTTCTTTGGAGCGCAGTAAGGCGCTTTGTTTTATGTGTTCTCCTTTATGTTGTGTCTTATTACTTGTGTTATTGTTTACATCAGCTGTCAGCGGTTAGTGTGTGTGAGCTTTTGTGGTTTTGGCATTTTTTGTTTGCCGTTGGCTTGTATTTTCGGTAATTGAATTTGAAATTGGAGTGGCGGGCACGTCGGTCGGCGTGATAGTGCGAAGTTAGCGCGAAAGAGGGCTATAAGTGAAATACGTCCAACGGTTGGCAAAGCAGAGGTGAGGCAGCGTGTTTTGGGGAGCATATTATGCAGCATGGTTATGACGAAACGTCACAGAATAGCAAATTACAACGTGTAACTGCTGAGGTAGACATTAAGGTGGTGCAATGAATAGTTAATGCAATCAGATTAATATCAAACAATTTGGTAACAGCGTACTCAAAAGCGTACCCGAAACACATTGCTGATATCAGTTTAGCAAATTGTACTACTACGTAAAAATTGTAAGACAAGGGCTAGAGTATACTAAGAATTGATGGAACGTTATGAACAAAATCAGGACTAGTTCTTCCGAACGCAAGGCTAAGGATATAGAATAAAATAAAAAAAGATAAAAAATTATATGAATAAAAAAATAGATTTGGTATACATGAGTGATGTTGTAAGAAGGAAAATATGAATCGGTTTATTACCAAAGCGCATAAGTCAGCATATGCAATATTGATGCAATTCGGTTCGCTGAAAAGAGCTTCGTTGAACTGCATCAAATATCAGGAAAATGCTTATTCCCTTTGCCAATGAACCGCTTCATATAAAATTCGGAGCTGAGTGAAGCTCATTCCAGTTTTCAAAATCTTAAGCAATGAATTGCATAAGAACTTCTGGGTATCTAAGAAAGTGTAGTAAATAAAATAAATAGATAATGCCGTGAAATGGTCAAGCATAAAGTATAGAAGCTCGTAGCGCTTTAAGCCTAGTATGGGAAGTAAGGATGAGAAGAATGGTAATTGAATTGGCGGGAAATGGGATGTCATAAAGTTGACTCTTGCTCAAACTTCCTTGACTTCTCAATGCACATGAGAATGTAGCTGATCCCTTCCCAAGCTATCCGAGGCAAAATACACCACCTAGGTGTACCTGATCGCTCCAAGTTTTCCTTTTCTTCCTCAGAAGTTCCGTATCCACGTGATAGTTCCTGCAAAACATCGACCCATAAAAGGCTCCGATTCCATTGAATTAAGAGTTGCGTCATAAATCGCCTCTTCATCAGCTTGTCTGTTACCATGAACTGCACAGTGTCTTGCTTCAAAAATAGTAAGTTCAAACCTGTTTCTATTCGCTTTGGATTACATTACAAAGTTTTCCAGAGCCTTTATGGCCGCGTATTTGTCATGTCAGACTTTAATTTGGTATCCCGGACACCTCTTTTCATTTAACCAGCCCGATTTCCGATTGAAACATTTGCAATTCAAGAGTTCCCGTTATGCTCTTGAAACTGTCCTCGGCGGATGGTATTGGCCCTGTCTTCTAAACAGATTATGGATCGTCCGCGAGTATTTCCTCCCGAGTACAAATTAGGTAGACTTTCTATAAATTTTATATACTCGAAGCGTATTATGCCTTATAAAGTATGCCAGAACTGACACCATTTTTAAACTTTCTATTACATAAGCCAGTTGAGAATTTCGTCAAGTAATTGCTCATGTAACTGGTGGTAATGCAAGTTTTTAGGCGCACTCTTTTTTCACCTACTAATGAGATGAGCGCTAAGTAAATAAACAATCAGCTTAGATGACTACTGTTCTACATAAAGGAATATTTAAGCATTGCTTCAACTGTTTTTAAGTTTAAACCCGCATAACATACATATTTTATCCAATATCCAGTATCCAATAAATATTATGCAGAAATTGTACGTTAAATATATTCTCTATTTCTCTACACACTATGCAAATTGCGCAATTTTTCACAAATAAATAAGGTCAATGGATGCAAAGACCATTGCGAAAATGCGACAAGAAACACAGAACCCACTACAAAACTGTCGGCTTAGCGTCCCATGATATATGTATGTATGCGGAATGGTTTGGAGCTGTCGCTGGCTGCGGATGGGTGCCGATTGTTGGTTGCAGACTCAGATTGGCGTTGGTATTGAAATTAACCCAGAATGGAAATGACAATGAACGATGGAAGCAGATAGGGGGCAATGTTAGTAGGGAAGGGGAACGGTACGGGTGTAGAGTGGGCTACAAATGCAAATGCGTGTTAAGATAGGTCCGCAAAAGTAAGCTACCAGCACAGCAGTCGCAAAACAAGCATTGAGTTGGGCACAGCTTTAAAATCATAACACCCATTCCGTTTACTATGCATTTTTGTTATTGGAACTCATTGTGATGCAAAATATACATAAATCCTCACAAATGTGCGGCAACAGCAATTTCATTCATGCCAGTAGACTGCCATTCTTTCATTCATTCAAGCAAGCAAATAAACCAAAGCGTCAAGCAAGCGACGGAGGGGAGTCAAGCAGCTACTAACCAAACAGCGAGTGAGCCATCCAGTCAGTCGTGCGTTCATTAATTTGTTGGGATTTTGCATTTTCTTCTTGTGCGTTTTTTTGTTTTTGCTTTTTTACCGTTATTGTTGCATTTTATGCCTTCATTTTTTGTCGCCATTTTTAAGCTGCAGCAATTTGCATAATGCAACAGCGTCAGCAACAATAATGTAACAACAACAATGACAAACACAACTAACAGTACTCAAGCAACAAAAAACAATGGGGTTAAGGTAAAGTATTGTTGCTACGCTCGAAGGACTTATGTATGTAGAAGTGAAGCGAGCGTTGACACAGAAGACAAATATACAAGTAAAAGAAAAGAGTGAAGGCCGTGTTGAGGGAGGTGATTGTGGTGGCTCGGCCACGACGGCTCGGTCAATACGCCATTTTTATTATGGTTGCCAACCGCAGAAAGATGCCGTATTGATTGCTGGTCTGTGTTTACGTGTGGGTGTGTATGTGTTCATGTAGTCAAATAGGAGCACAAGGCTCCCGTAGCTTGACAGTGATTAAGGCGTTGTAGGCGCAACGAAATGGCGAAGAGCAGTGAATGCGTGGAAAGTAGACAGGAAACCAAAGCGTGTTGAGCTGGCTTGTGCAATGGATTAAGCAAATATTGAAAGCTATATGGCTATGGCTGTGACGTAAATTAACGCAAATTGTTGGCTGGCTGGCAAATAAATGAAAGTCTATGGGTAAGTGTATGCGGAACGACATGGTTTGTGGTGGTGGATCGAAAGTGGAAATTTAAAGAAAGTATTAAAAGAAGTTTATTTATCTTACCCAGTTACCGTTTGTGTTTTTTTCGGGATTTTGGCGGCTCTTTATCGAGGGTTTTCTGAATTTTTTGTGTACTTTGTGGGTACTCTAAGAAGTTTTCGTGACTTTTTGTATTCCATTTGGGNCTATGGCTGTGACGTAAATTAACGCAAATTGTTGGCTGGCTGGCAAATAAGTGAAAGTCTATGGGTAAGTGTATGCGGAACGACAGGGTTTGTGGTGGTGGATAGAAAGTTGAAATTTAAAGAAAGTATTAAAAGAAGTTTATTTATCTTACCCAGTTACCGTTTGTGTTTTTTTTTCGGGATTTTGGCGGCTCTTTATCGAGGGTTTTCTGAATTTTTTCTGTACTTTGTGGGTACTCTAAGAAGTTTTCGTGACTTTTTGTATTCTATTTGGTATTTATCGCGGCTTTAAGAGATATTATGGAGGTTTTCACAAACAATTTTTGGATCTTATTAAGGGTTTTCGGCCCCTTTCGGGGTAGTTTTAATTTATCTCGGAGCTCTTTGGGACCTCTCGTAATTTTTTGTGTTGATTCGTGATTTTCGAAGCTTTATAAGATTTTATTTAATATAAATTTTTGCGGAGCTTTTTGAGANTTCGGCCCCTTTCGGGGTAGTTTTAATTTATCTCGGAGCTCTTTGGGACCACTCGTAATTTTTTGTGTTGATTCGTGATTTTCGAAGCTTTATAAGATTTTATTTAATATAAATTTTTGCGGAGCTTTTTGAGATTTTTTTTTTTGGCGAGGGGAGGGGGTTCTAAAAATTTCTACTGTGGTTTTCAGAACTTGAGGACTTCAGAACTTCGGAACTTCAGGGACTTTCTTGTTTTATTCGTGGGTTTCAATGCCTTTTGAGATTTCTTCGAAGATTTTCAAACACTTTTTGGGGTCTCTAGGGATTTTACGATACTTTTTAAGGCTTATTTACTTTAATTGTCAATACGAAGAAACACATTTGGTCCTAGTTTCACAAGAAAATACCATCAAAATTTACTGAGATAATTTTTTTTGAGATATAAAAGAGCCATGTGGTTTCAAAATACACGTATATGGCTCTCCACCAAGCAAGGGTAGCTTACAGTTTCAAAAAATTTGCGCAATTTTCATGAAAGAAAAAAAACCTAGTCGATAACAATGCCGATAATCGGTAATGCTGAACACAGCTGTATTTTAATATCGATAACAATAAAAACTAGTCCATAATAATTAACATAATTATCGATTATAATCGATAACATGATTGAAAAAACAATCTATAAATACATTAACATCCATAAAGATACGAAATCCCTAATAAATCGCAGCACGAACATTGTGTCCGAAAGTAAGGCAAAACGATAGCGAAAACGACTTTCAAATCGATGTCGATATAGACACAAAAGCTGATCGATAACATTATGGTATGCGATACCTTCGACCATCATATTTGTTAAACGATAAAAGCAAAAATAGCGGATAGGCTGTTGTTGCATTAATTGTCTCAACTAACTTTCAGTAAACTCAAAACTGTCTATGGGGTAAAAAACACTGCGTCACATTCAAATATACCATTATCGGTATCGGTGTCACTACCGATATATATTTTTTTTTGTCGCCACACATTGTACCGCTGTCATGTTCCCACATATTTCTATCATATTGGGGCAACTATTATTAGTACTACCGATTTGAGTAACAAAATCTTTATATCTTCATAGTTTCGCTTTCGTATTTGCTATCGATACCGATGGCGAAATCGTTGCCATTGTTGATTATCGCTATTCCAATCAATTTTGATTTGTTACCGAATAGTATTTCCTATCGACTATTATTTGAAATCGATTATTCTGTTTCTTTTCAGTTATCATTATCACCATCGTTATATTAATCGATTATTTTTTAATTATATTTATAATATCGCTTGCCTTTAGAATTATCGATTATGTACATTATCTATTATATTATATTATTACTACTATTTGTTATCGATTATTTGCTTAAGTGCTTAACTTTATGCAAAACATACCACNTTAATTATATTTATAATATCGCTTGCCTTTAGAATTATCGATTATGTACATTATTATCGACTATTATTTGTTATCGATTATTTGCTTAAGTGCTTAACTTTATGCAAAACATACCATATATGCATGTTTTTCATTAAGAAAATACTCTTAAGTGCGTAATTCAAGTGCTACACTTAGACATTTTACTCTTCGCAAATTTCAAAAACTAATTCACTTTTCGTTTTTTGGTATGTAAGTTTGTATGTATATATATGCCGGAAACGCATAAGTCTTCTATACAGAATGATTTTCAATACCCTCAAATGCACTTAAGTTCATAATTCATTAAGTAATAAAATTGCGCAATTGGTATAGTGCTTTAGGGAATACACAAATCAGCGAGACGAAAAGTGCAAGGAATATCTACACAAATTTTAAAACAAAAATGCAGGCAGATACAAATGCTTTAACTGAAATAAGAGCTTGAGCGCATAAGCAATTTGCATTGCATAACTTATTGAATTGCAGATTCGCTTAAGTCAAGCATAAGTCACTTACATACAAGCTTAANATACTCTTAAGTGCGTAATTCAAGTGCTACACTTAGACATTTTACTCTTCGCAAATTTCAAAAACTAATTCACTTTTCGTTTTTTGGTATATAAGTTTGTATGTATATATATGCCGGAAACGCATAAGTCTTCTATACAGAATGATTTTCAATACCCTTAAAAGCACTTAAGTTCATAATTCATTAAGTAATAAAATTGCGCAATTGGTATAGTGCTTTAGGGAATACACAAATCAGCGAGACGAAAAGTGCAAGGAATATCTACACAAATTTTAAAACAAAAATGCAGGCAGATACAAATGCTTTAACTGAAATAAGAGCTTGAGCGCATAAGCAATTTGCATTGCATAACTTATTGAATTGCAGATGTGCTTAAATCAAGCATAAGTCACTTACATACAAGCTTACGTCACATAAGTTAATATAGCAGCTGTAAGCATTAAAACTTTTGAAGAGCGTAGAGAAAAGAAAATTTTTGATAGAAAATCAATTAGAGTTTTACCTTAAGCACACTTAAGGCATATGCTTAAATCGCAGAAGACACATAATGGTTAGTGAGTGGGCTAAAATTAGAGAAGTGCCTTATTCAACTTTGAGACTTTTGTCGAGCGGCCACTTTGTGTGTTGCTCACAGGCGAAGGTGTCTGTTTGTGTAGCAAAGACTTGTCTTTAGCCTCACTANACATAATGGTTAGTGAGTGGGCTAAAATTAGAGAAGTGCCTTATTCAACTTTGAGACTTTTGTCGAGCGGCCACTTTGTGTGTTGCTCACAGGCGAAGGTGTCTGTTTGTGTAGCAAAGACTTGTCTTCGTATTCCTACAGTACCGAGCTATAACATTGCTTCTCAATTACATTTCCTTAAGGATGCCGAGCCATACCTTGCCGGCATTGCTTGCTCTAATAAATTTAATTATTTTAACAATTTATCAACTGTGCAACAAGGCAAAATTGTGCAGCTTCCGTAAGGCAAGGCATCTAAAATTCATATGCATAAGTGCTTATAAGTAGTATGTAAGTGTGAGTGCCCATGCACATCTCATTCTTTAGCTACACATATCCATGCATACACACATATGNTATAAGTAGTATGTAAGTGTGAGTGCCCATGCACATCTCATTCTTTAGCTGCACATATCCATGCATACACACATATGTGCATATGTATGTGTAGATTTCCGACGTTTTTGAACTTGCCTTTCATTAACTTCTCATATTTGCCTTGAGATGACTGGTTTCTTAAGTTATTGTTGTTGTTGCTGGCATTGTCACATTGTAGCAGATTGCATGCGCTCTGTTAAACAGCTTGCCAAAAATCCTTATGACAAAATCTTCCAGCAACAACAGGTACACGTATGTGCATACTACAGCATTTCAGTCTTAAGACGCACATCAAAAGGAATAGAAGAATACACATTTCAAGTAAATTACAAAATTGCAGATGTCTTAAGCGCATAACAGAGCAATAGCTCTACACATATGTATATGCAATAGGGTGGTCCAAAAAGTATGGTGCGAATTTTAATAGTCTCACCCCCTAGAATGGTTTTATATCGAACAAAACATATATATAAAAAATTTTTTCGATCGGAAACTCTGATTCTCTTCAGGGGATTTCCAATAATAATACCCAATCGTTTATTTAACCTTTTTTTAATACTAAAGATTTTTTATTGCATTTTTTTGGGTTTTTGGCGGGCTTATAAAATATAGTTACTATGAAAAAATGGTTAAATAAACAATTGGGTATTACTATTGGGAATCTCCTGAGGGGAAACATAGTTTTCCGATCGAAAAATATTCATTTTGAAGTATTCTACACTATTTCTACTAAAAATCGTTTTTACCATATAAAATACAAGGAAAACTTTGAGCGCTTTGAGCTACCTCTAAGTATTTTTTGATTTCCTAATAAAAAATAGGCGTATATTTTTTCGGTATAGAAACTTCGACTATACTACATATTTCACATGCATTTTTTTATACCACCCTAATATACAACCGCGCATACATAACTACATCTACATATCTATTTGTACTTCACTTATTACACATGTCAAGTTGATTGCCAAAAAATTTCCACAGCGACACTAGTAATTTAGGAAATTTGATTCAAACTCCTCCCTCGGCGTCATCTCTCTTTCGCTTCCCCTCCATTGCAGTCTCTATATCCTTCACGTATTACTTGCATTGGCTTTTGGTCGCTTCATTGTTGTCATTTGCCGTAAAATTTTACTTTGGAGAATTTATGACATTGCCTTAAATTCAAAGCTGAACTATCGATGCGATAAATCTTTGGGAATTTTTTTGTTAAGGCGACGTCAATGCAGTTGACAAGATGAAACAGTTAATTTTTGTGTGTGAAATGCAAATACATACATACTTAGAAAATATTTCTTATGAGATTTTGAGTTTTGTTTAGATAAAGCAGAGGGAATAAGAAAACACCTATATATGAAGTCATTTAAAAATAATAGGAATTTGTCAAAGAAGATGGATAGTAGTGATGCAGAGAACCGAGTAACCAGAACTACAGAATCGGGTTTTTTAGAGAACCGACCGGTATGGTTTATACAAGAACCGAAAAGGGGTCTAACGGATCCGAGAGTCAATTCAAAAAGGACCGAAAAACGATTTCAGAAGAATCAAAACTCGATTCCAAAAAATTCCAAAAACGCTTCCAGAAGAGCCCAACGTGATTCCAAAAGACCAGAAAAACGGTTTCGGAAGAAATAAGTCCAATGAACTGAAAACCCATTTGAAAAGAACCGAAAATGATTCCTACAGAACCAAAATTCGGCCCCGAAGCGCACATTGCACTAAATATGAAGATAGCAGCGCAAATTCGGTTTCGATATGTATTATAGAGTTCTGAGTTGACCTGCCAAATTTTGTTCTGCTCGAGACAATATATCATATAGCCGCCATATACCCGATATGGCCGACTGACATCAACTTCGCCTTTTATGAGGCTATCGACTTGAAGAAATTCGGTTTGTGTACTTATTATTATAGAGTCGTGAGTTGTACTACGATTTTTTTTTCATCTTTGACGCTTTCAAATGGCTGTCATCTGAGATTTGAATGCGTCAAAAGAGCAACGATGGAAACATTACTTGGCTTTGATTGAAACCTTACCGTGGAAAACGGGTACTTAGTTTTAATCTGGCAAATATTCTGTTACCACTTTATTGAGAAACGGAACCGGTGCAAATTCCCCGTTCTTATTGGAGCTGGACTTGACAGCTTTAGTTTTTTAAGTATTCCGAACCGCACATCACTTATAATGGAAGTGGGATAGTAATGCAAGAAATTCTCACTTAAGAAAAATGTTGTGCAAAATGTATTGAAAAGTTATGCTAAAGCTAGTCAGCTCTTGCGTGACTTCGCTGAGATCATTAAGATCCATAGCACCACCAGATAAACTATGACAGATTATCACTGAGTACCAGGCGGAATTTTTAAGAACATCGCAGTCCTCTTGGATAACTGGAACACGTTGTTTGTGCTACCCTATACTGGCGGGCGGCTTCCAGATTAGGCAGAAAGTCTGCTCCCAGGAGACTCATAAGCAGTCCGCCCGGGCACTCACGGAGGATATATTCGACTGTCTCTCTCTCTTTCGTTCTGCTTCTCTACAGATCTTATTATTGGTCAGAGGCAGTTTATGGCATGCGATGCCCGTTTTCTTAGAACTCCATCCATTAGCCTAGCGTCCTCCCACTTGAGGGATAGGAGAAACTTAGTGAGCACTGGACACTTTGCAGCCTTGTTTTCTGGTTAACAATTTCTGCGCCTTCCGGATCATGAACAGGTCGAGCTTCAGTTTCATCGCTTGGAGTGAATTCTTCTTTGACATGCCTACGGGCCTCCTCGCTGCCCGCTCAGCGTGTGCCCGGAATCTAGTAAAGATGTACGTGTGAGCTAGTTTCTAACACATATAAAGCTGCCTCAAATCCGCCACACTTCTTAGGGATAGTAGTGCCTTTATCGCAGTCTCGCTTAAGATGTAGAGATTTACCTGTTTATTTCATAGGATGCTGCACAGTAGCGCTGCAGTAAACTGGTAGCTTTTATGAGTTGAGACTGAGCCCCGCGCAGACGTCTACCGTCCTTGCGCCCTGTCCCTCTTCGACCCGTCATTATAAACATTCAAGTTGAACGAGCCAGCATTCATTATGCCCTCAGGCCAGGTTTCGACCATTATAGTGGCTTCGAAGTTCTTCCTGCAGTGCAGATCCAGGATCATGTAGTCAACCCGTCTGCATAGAGTTGAACCTATACTACAGTTCCCGTTAGGAGTATTCTCCTATGAACATTGTAGAAGTCGCAGAGATGATAAAGAGGAAGAAATATTAGAACTATCCAGTGTAGGAATACAAGCAATCCAATATAGTCAATGAGGTTTCTGCGTTTCACAGTGGTGTCACAATGGATCTGCAGGGTCTAAATGAGTTGGTCTTTTGAGCTGACTGCCACATTAATCAGTTTTAAACGCTATATTTCTGGCCGATAGGTCCGCCTGCAAGAGATGCTGCAGGGTGCTGCCGTTGATGTAGTCCTACGCGCTTCTATCAAGCCGATCATTGATTTCGTTGCTGTATACCAAACCAATACCGCAGTATTGACCTTACTATCGCCGTGTAGATCTAGTGAGCAAGGGAAGGCCACAGGTACAGCCCAGCATCTTTTTGTTACATGCATAGAATGCCACTGAGGCCTTCTTCGCGCTCTACTCTCCATTGAGGCGCCATGACTTGCTATCGAATATTATTCCCAGGTATTTGGTGCTTTGCTTCAGCTGGAGGATCACATCATGCAGCTTAGGCGTAGACCATTTCGGAACTTTGTATGACCTAGGCTGGCAGCCAGTCAAAAGCACTGACGCCACGCACGGGGCGCAGCTTTTACTAAATATTATCTGGCAACTTAAAAGCATTCCATTCGCTGGCAGACTTTATTAAATGCCGCAAAACCACAGCAGCAGCCAAAGAATAGTTGCCGCAAATAGGGTGAAAAATTGGAGCTAAAATTGAGCTTCGCAATGGGAGTTGAGAGTGCGTAATTATTTGTGAGTGTAAAAGCATATTTTTAAAAACATTAAACAGTTCATGTGCCCGGTTGTCATAGTATCTGCATTCGCGGCATCCAAGTCAAATAGGAGGCCGACCTATACATTTTTGAGTGTAACTGTGGGGTTGCGTTCTTCAGAGACTACCACAATTTTCGCTATTATTTAGATATTTTTTTATTTAATCTCAACTTTATTTACTAGCTGCTGGCATGTACTACTAGCTTTGACTACTACTACTTTTTCAAGCTACTAGTAGTTTCGCATATTTTTTCCCATCTTTATCGTAAACGGCTTCTGCGTTTTTCCGCCTTGCTGTCGCTTTGTTTTGTAAAATATGCGCTCATGTGCCGCGCATTTTAATTGAACCGAATGTGGTAGGGAGCATTGCCAGCAAGCGCACCAATAGTCCACAGCAACGACAACGACAACAACAACAGCAAAAACTGTCAATATTACAAAAACAATGCGACTAGCGCTCTATAATGGCCCTCACCATAAGTGTGTGTTACATAGTGTTTGGCACGCATACATATGTACATATGCGCCTGTAACCCTAACTCAAAATGCGTGCTACATTGCTATTTTATTAATATGTTGCACTCCGCTTGCGCGCGCGCGTTTGTGTGCGACTTCCATACGTGACAACGCCGCGCTCTGTGGCATTTATACGCTTATTGCCTTTGCATACGAAATAGCAATGCGACTTGACTTCCCTCGCGCCGCGCTTTGCCCTTTATTGCAAAAGTGTCGAACTAAGTATAGAAATGTGTAGAAAATCGCATATTGAAGCATTGAAGTAAGTTTAAATTGATTTAACCTCACGCGCTATTTGCATAAGTTAATGCAGCAAGAAGGTGAATATGAGCCCTAGACATGAAATTGGCGCTGGAAATTTTTAGAACTTTAGCTTAAAATTGCAACAGAGTAATTATTTGAGTGTGCTTAACATTGTCGATATTAAAGTCGATGTAACCTTTCAATATAGGTATCGATTTTTGTGTTCCTATCGAGAAATTTAACCATATTTGTATTATTATCGATAAATGTGTCGATATAGGTATTGTTATTATCGATAAATTAATCGATATTTTTATGACAAAAGCGACGAAGCGACGAATTTTGAAATTATCATCTTATATTATTGATCTCTTTATCGAAATTTCTCCGGTTATCGATACAATTTTCGATATTTACATCATACAAGTGACGAAGCAACGTATTTTGAAATTAATTACTGATATTTTCGATATTATTATCGAAAACATCATCAATATTTTCACGGATAAATCGACGAGATCGCCATATGTCGAAAAAAATCACTGATTTATCTTATATCCTTATCTATGGATATTGGTATTGTTGTCGATAACTTTATCGACTTTTACGAGAGCAAAGCACAGGCGTGCCATTCGAGAGATCCGAGTTCGGGTTTTGGGAAGCGAATTTTTTTAAATCTACATTTTTGTCTTTTTAAATTTAGCTTTCTTTTAATTTTTAGATTTTATTATTTTAAAAAGAAAAAAAAAATTAATTTTATTTACTTTTCTGGAGCTTAATTGATTATTTTTTGGTCTTTTAAATAAGTTTTTTTCTTTTTAATTTGATTTATGCACTTTTAAGGAACTTATTTGATTTTTTTTTAAATAAATTGTTTTCGTTTAGTATAGTTTTGTCTTAATTTTTAGATTTTATTGTTTTAAAAACAAATCATTTTTTTTTGAATTTCTTATTTTATGTATTCCTTCTTTTTTAATTTAATTTTCTTACTGAATTATTATTTTGTATTTTTTATATAAAAATATTTTTTCTTTTGAATTATTACATACTATTTTTTTATTTTTTGATTTACTTCTCATTTTTCTAATTAATTTATTAGATTTTATTGTTTTAAAAAGAAAAGCATTTTTTTAATTTTTTATTTTATGTATTCCTTCTTTTTTAATTTAATTTTCTTACTGAATTATTATTTTGTATTTTTTATATAAAAATATATATTTTTTTGAATTATTACATACTATTTTTTAATTTTTTTATTTACTTCTCATTTTTCTAATTAATTTATTAGATTTTAATGTTTTAAAAAGAAAACAATATTTTTTAAATTTCATTTAATTTTTAAAAATATTTCTTATTTATTTTTGCTTTATATTCATTTTCTTTTTGTTTGTTTTCTTAATTTAATGGTTTTTTATTTATCAATTTTTATTGTTTTAAAAATAAAAACATGTATATTTTTTGAATTTAATTTAATAAAGGCGATAAACATAACGCTAAGACATATTCGTTGTGCAGATCTTTCAATTAGTCTTTCGAAAGACAGTAAAGCGCTTTCAAGGTAGTTTGCGAATTGATAACGAAAGACTTTTATTTCGAAAGACTGTAGTGAGTTGAAAGGCAGTTGCCAGAATTGATCTGTTACAGTTAAAATGTAAAACCAATATCTATCCATTCAAGACTTTGTAGTATGTTGAATTTTGTATACAGAATTTAATATCCTACCCCGCCAGGTTCATAACCTTTCGTGAACACACAGTTTTTTCCATTAGCACTGACATTTCTGTATGATCCTGCTGATATCGTTGTAGCTGTACGCCTACCCTTAACCAGTTGATTTTTGGGGATGTGCTGCGACGATGACCATTGATCGGTCTTTCTCAGGCCGTTTTATTAACGTAAAATCGACCATTCGGAGAACATTGATCTTCCCTTCCCGTCGGTTAAATCACCAAACATGTCAATTACTTTTTTACACGACGTCTACGTCCTTCTCAACCAGACTCCTAGTAGGGATCTCCGGCGCACCAACCGGGCAGGGTTCGTGATAGCGTGGATGATGTTCTCTTCCTGAGAATGAAATCAGAAATCACCTCAGTTTTTTTTTAACCAATCAGCCGAGAGCTGCATGGAAGACTGAAACCAGGCAGCTGCAAGGCACACTAAACGTTCCCCGACAGTCGTGTCTTCGTAACCGAAACGACCCACATACATATCTGACTAAGCCCTATCTTTGTTGAATTTATGAACTGCGACAACAACAAAAAGGCACCCTAAAATGATGGAGTGGAAGCGGTAATCTTGAGAACGCCCATCTCTTGCTCCTATTGCTACCTTCTTGGTGGTGAAATAATCAGACACGTGGAATATCTTTACTACGATGTCATTCTACTTCTTGATTGGACGGAAAGTTCGAATCTACGATTAGACTTGACCGTTCTGCTTCAAAGCAAGTTGATTACGTCAGGTCGACGCTTAGGGATGGAGGCCTTTACCGCCGTCGCGCTCGTTTGCCACCAAGAAGGAAATGGCAGCTGGAGATCCAATGTGTTTTCAAATTTAGACAGCTCTGATTGAGTTCACTGAGAAGAAGCGCATTACTCAAAGAAATCAAGACTTCTAGCTTTGGCCTAAATGGCCTTCAAAATGTGAAACTACACGCCAACAGTGACAAGCGCTTTAAGAAGGACTACTAATTGTATGGCTGTTCGGCAGTTGGACGCTTTTCTCTTCAGTGTGAAAGCTTCAACTGAAATTCTTCCAGAGCCAATAATTTTCACATCTTCTTGGTCTACGCGCGAAGAATAATTAAGATTCTGAAGTCTCGCTAGAATAAAAATAAAAGCCCTCAGTACAAACGAAGCGGATTTGGAATACTGACTAACCTGGATAGTCGTCAAGAATTACACGAAACATTGTGTGTAGGGCGTCTCCGCAAAACGACGGAAATTTCAAAAGAAAAATTGGCAAATATTGGAAAATGTGTGTGTGTTCTTTCCGTAGCCAGCATTTTTGCCAATATTGTAAGTCCTACTAACTTAACAGTTGCGGTAGGCAACGGAAATGGCTTTGCAATGCTTTGCAATGTATTTTTGCTTGCAACAAATATTTGTAATGCAAATAAGGAGCGACTAGTTTTGAATGCGTAATGAAGGGGGATATGCTTATCTCTAGACTGCCGGGAGTCGACTTTGTGTCTCTTAAAGCAGCTCATTTCGAATTCCGACAGCGCGATTTCCTATCGCGCAGACGTAAACGACAGTGGTTTAGCGACCGGAAGACATGACTTTGTGAAAGGAATAACAATTACTCCGATATTACTCAAGCTAATTTTTATAGCATGCTATATTTTCTAGCAACTTACTATAAGTTAACTTTCCTAACCACTAGTTTTTTTCTCTTTCTCTTTGCAGTCTCGCGATGTTCCGCATAAGTTTCGCAAATATTTAACCGCGCCTTCCGAAGTAAACTTAAAACAATTCGGTTAATCGCAATCGGCGTCGCGCTCGCGTTCGCGCTCACAAATGTCTGACGAAGTGCCTTCGGGGCGCTTATCGCAAATCTTCAACTCGCTCACCAATCTCCAGCAGCAACAGCAACAAGCGCGCCGCCGCTCCGCCTCTTCATCATCGCCTTCGCCCGCCGATTCGGGGCGCGCCACACCCGCGACCGCTGCCAACGTTAGCGCACAGCCATTTGCCTTTCATCATCAACATTTCAGCAATCACGCGCATGCTTACTATGCGCGCGCGCAGGATGGCAACGCTTATTTGCATACCTTTCCGGCGGCGGCGGCGACGCAAGCGCATCATCATCAACAGCACTTGCATCACATGCAAGCGGCGGCGCATTACTACGTACAACAGCAAACGCATGCACAACAGTTACAGCAACAGCAAGTATATAGCGGCGCGCAGCAGCAAATGTCGCTGCCGCCCATGTACGCCTCACAGTCGCTGACCTCTTCGCCTTTGCTCACCAAGCGCGCCACTTCATTTAGCGGTAATATACCGCTTGCGCGTCCGCATTGTGAAAATTTGGCGGCGATGCGCATCTCGGCGGCGACCGGTGCGGGCTCTGGTTCTAGTGGTAGTGGCGTCTCGCAGTCGACGCCTAATAGTCCGCGACTAATGCCGCGGCGCGCTCAACGGCCACCACCTATACCGGCAAAGCCTAGTGTGGCAACGCTGCAGGGTGCAAACGCGAGCGGCTGTAGTGGCGCTGCGCCAGTCGCCAGCAATAGTGGTGCTGTATCAAAAAAATCTGCCGCCAGTGGTGCCGATCGCCCGGAGAAGATGGACGTGTGCGCTGGCCAAACGTCTACCGCCGCCGCGCCTGTCAATCCTGGCTTAGCCGCGCTGGATACTGACGCGCCTTGGCCGCATTTCTCTACGCTCACCGAACACTTGGACGTGCATCAGGTGAACAACTACGCGCAACCGGTGCCAGAGGTGAGTAGAGCTTCTCTCAATTTTGAAGGAGTATTTACATTGGTCGAGGTTCTGAAAATTATTTAAATTTATGCATCCTGATCTTATTTCGCCTCTCTCTTTTTCTCTTCCAGATCAACTGGCAAGAACGCTGTCTCGAACTTCAACTCGAATTGCATCGCTCTAAAAATCAAGCTGGCCGCATACGTGATATGCTGCGTGAAAAGGTGAGTGCTTTTCTGTGTCAAAACATTTCTAAATTTAAGTCTCATAAATTCTGCGCCTAAAAGTAGACTACGTGCAAAAATTTTATGCTTGAAGTGTCTCTGGAGTTCTTCATAGCCAAAAATGCGCTTGTACGCTGTCACGCATAATCACAATTAAATGCGCTTTTGGGATTAATTCAAACGAGCGAATGGAGAGACACGACCACAACCAGGCGACAGGTCATTGAAAAAAATTTTAAAACAAGAAATCATACTCTACTTGTTTGGGGGCAGGCAAAAAGTGGCGACACATAGTCGCAAGGATTAATAGATGGAAATGAGAAAGAATGTGTGAGAATCTATGATTTTGGCAGTGGTTGCTTTGGTGAATGTTGGCATCATCCAAAAATTAAATGTCCTTGATTTTGTTCATCTGTTGTGTGGGGCTGCATATTTCTTTCAATGCTTAGTACGTATGTATGTGTGTATGTGGGAACTTTTGGTGTACCCGTCGTGCTGGTCATTAATTCGCTATGTCTATTCGAATGTATGTATGTATGCAAGTATGTATATGTGTGTGTGTGTAATGAGTGCTGGTTGTGCTGACAGTTGTCGAGGATTCTTTAATCTTCATCAACGACTGATCTGCACATGCAGAGGCTCATATTCAACCAAATGAATATAGGCAGATTAGAATGTTCACTAGGAGGCGTATGAAATTAAAAACGAAAAATAAAAGCAAAACAGCACACAACTTTTTATAATCATCTGGGGTTTAGGCATAGCTAATTAAATAGGTGTAAAGATGAATCTTAAAAATAATCAAAAAATGTGGAGATATAAAAAAATTGCTAAATTTTTTAATTGAAGATGCAAACTTTGTTCACATAGATTGCCATTTCCTATACAGAAATTTAAAAAGTTTGTTTTCTAAACTTAAAAAATAGGTTTCCAGAAATTAAAAAATATTAAAGTTAGTTAGAAGTTGAAATTTGAGTATTAAAATTTACTTTAGGGAATTTAGAAATTTGGAGATTTTCATAAAATTATAAAATTTTTTAATTTGGAAAAAGAACGGAAATTTGATATGTTCAGAAAGAATAATTTTTTATTTCTAAACTTTTGAGAGCTAAAAATTGAAAAATCCCTTAAACTAATTAAAATTTGATTGGTATAACATTAAAAAAGGAAAACTGAGAGTTTTTGGAATATAAAATCATATTTAGAAAAGTGTTTTTTTCTTATTAAGCACGAACCATGAAACTATAGACGGCAAAAGAAAACAACGAATATTTTCTGGCTAAATAGCAAAACTTGTTTTCAATGGAATACAAAATTTAATTTCGGAAATCTTGAAATTTGAAATTTTAACAACCCTGCAAAAAATGGGACTAATCCGGGATGACTCCGGGAGCAATCGCAAAGGAGCATGCGACTAATACCACTTTTGATCTCTTTATATGGAATGAACTGTTCGCTTTTGTTCGAGCATGTCCTATGAAGAGACTAATTGTTCACCTTTATACCCGAACGGGTATAAAAAGCGACTAGTCACTTTTAAAAAATAAAATTAAAAATTTGCGCCACCTGAGATCCGAACCGGGGTGCTCAGTTTTGTTAGGCGAATACTCTCTCTGTGTGCTAACGCCACACTTGAAATTTCATTGACTAAGTGCGTACATATCATTAAGTCGTTAATAGTACCTGTTAAAGATGAGTTGGGTACCCGTATGAGACTAGTTGCGACTAATTAATGCCCAATTGTACCCGATTGAGAGTAATCTCGGAATACTCTCTTTAGAGATTAGTCGCACAATTTTTTGCAGGGAAATAACTGCAAAAAGGGTAGGTATTTAAATATTAAAAAGAAGAAGTAAATTTAAATTTTTTTGAGAACATAAAGTCAAAATTTAATTTCGGAAATCTTAAAATTAGAAAATTTTACAAATAACTGCAAAAATTGTATTTAAAATTTAAAAAAAGTAAATTTAGATTTTTCTGAAAACATAAAATCAATCAGATACAAAAAAAAATACAAGAAGTTAAAAAGTCTGCAAAACTTTTTGTATACATAAATAAAAAAAAAAAAAATTAAGAACAAATTAAAAACAATCAAAAATTGGCAGAAATTTTCTGTCTAAAATTTGGATTAAAAAAATTGAGTTTTCGGAAACTATTAAATTAAGAAATTTCAACAAATAACTACGAAAATACAATTGAATTGACTGATTATGTAAAATAATATTTCATTCGGTTACAAAAAAGAACAAAAAATTGTTCAGAAGTTTAAAAGATTTAAAAAATGTGGTAGATGGATTAAGTAAAAAGTTAACTAAAAATAGAACACAATACAAAAAAAGGCCTGCTTTCTGGTTAAAATTTGGATAAAAAATTGCTTTTTCGGAAATCTTAAAAGTAGAAGTATCAACAAATGCAGCTACAAACATTTTATTGAAATTTGACTTTTTTTAATATACTAGATATACATATAAAACGATATTTCTTTTGGTTACAAAAATTTGTTCAGAAGTGTAACATATTTTTTGGTAAAAATTAAAACAAATCAAATAAATTTACCAAAATTTTGTGGCAAAGGTTGCAGTTTACAAAGGAGAACCCCAAATTCTTCGTTTAAATTCGATGTCAGGAATTTTAAAATTTAAAAAACTTCAAAAGATTATAAATTTTTTATTTGAAAAGAAAAAACGGGAAGTTGATTTTTAAGTATAAACTGAGTTTCTAATTTACGAGAATTTGAAACGCTTCCCAAATAATCAAAAGTTATTTGGACAGTACTTTCAAAAATATTAGAAAGTTTAAAAATATTCACAAAATAATCAAATGTTATTTGGAAAGAATTAACAAAAAACAATTTTATAACCATAAAAAATGTCCATATGTGCATTTGTACATTTCCAAAATTCTATGGTTTACGAAGCACAAAATATTTACAAAAATATTCTGAATATTTTTTTGTAGATTACCTAAATTCTTTGGTTTACGAAGCACAAAATATTTACAAAAATATTTAGAAACAAACAGTTTTCAGAACTTTTCTGCCTAAGATTCCCGTCCATTAAAAAATTAGGGAAATCTCAAAGATATAAACATTTTAATTTATGAAATAATGTGAACAATTTTATTGGAACTATTAATGCAAATAATAGATTTTCTCGTAAAGTGGTGTTTAGGCATTATTCTACGCAAAAATTTGCAAAATTTGCTTTGCGAGTCAAATATTAATTTTTTTTATAACAATTGCCCTTCGAAAATATGAAAACAATTTATAGCTAAATAATAAATATGAATACTTAAGAAAACAGAAATGATGATTTTGTAAAGTTGAGAAAAGAAGGGATTTCAAAAAAAATTTTGGAATATATTTTTTAATTAGATATTTTTTAGCAGCCTTTTTATAAACATTTATTTCGTGTTTGAAAATAAAATTTTTGAATTAAAAAATTTAAACAAAATTTATGAAAACAAATTCAGAGTCAAATCACAAGTTTTTGAAAAATATTATTTTTTAATAATATCTGTTATATTTTTTGGAAACCTTTTCATAAACATTTACTTAAAAAACTAAAAAAAAATATTAAAAAAAAATTCAGACCTATATAACATTAATACTTAAAACAATAATTTTGCAAGTGATGCTTTTGTAAATATAAGAAAGGGAAAAATTTCGAAAGACCAATTTTTGGAAAATATTGTTTTTAGTAAACTGTTTGGATGCTTTTAATAAAAATTGCTGTAGCAATTTGAATGCAATTGTTGAATTTTTGAAAATTTAAACAAATAATATATTTTTTTGAATTTAAAAATATTTTTTGAGAAACACATTTTTTGAAAAGAAAGTTCTAGAGGTTTAGTTTTTTAAATGTTTTTGTTTAGCAATTCTTATTCGTATTAGAAAATTATGATAAATATAATTTATTTTTCAAATTTGGAAAAAGTGAACTTCGGGAAAAAATGTTTGCAAAAATGTGATTTGAATTTTTTAATTAATTTTTTTTTAAGTAAAAAAAACATATTTTAAAAGTTTTTATATATATTTCTTGATGTTTGGAAAATCATTGAATTGGAAAAATTTAACATTTGTTTGAAAATTTTAATATTTTTGGGATGTTATTTATTGGGTTTACTATTGGGTTATTTATTGGTCATTACGAATTATATTCCATAAGACAAGAAAAAAATCTAGGGCGGCTGAAGTTGTGCGACCTTTCTTTGACTCATACAAAAAATTTACTAATTCAAATCCTTCCAAAACTTTTTGTTTTATACATATGTACATACATATTTTTCAATCCATTGTCTAAATATTGCAGGTGCTATCTTTATTAGTTTTTAATATTTTTGAAAGCTATTTAATTAATTTCCTCGTTAATTTGCTTTGCAAACATACCATTAATTTACTCAATAACAAAAATATTCAATCAGCAACTTTTTAATTGCATATTTCACGGCGTAATTTATACATTAACAACCCATTTTGTGTAGCCTTCTTTTTATATTCGCACAACTCTTTCACCCGCACTGAAATCCGCTCATTAGAACCCTCACCGCTGTCACCAAATTTCGAACGTTTCGCGCATACTAATTCATCGCCAAAAATTTAACCCCAATAAAGCTGTCATTAGACACAACAAAGGCAACCCCAATTTTTTCACCGTGGCATAGTATTTGAATTTTTCAATTGCTTAGACATATTTAAGCACTTTTTAATAAGTAAATTTTATGACTAAGCACGCAGACAACACATTTGGGAAAATTGAGGAGAAAAATAAGTAAATCAATTAATTCAGTTGTCACACGCCAAATGAATGCCAACGAGTTGAATGGGGAGTGTGGTGTTGAATTAAATAGCGGCTATGATTGGAAAATTGATTTTGAAAGGGGTGCGTCTCCGCGCTTACTGATTTCAATTTTAAAATTTAATTCAAAGGCCAAGCAATTCACATATTTTCGCGCTTCTGGTTGACGCTCTAAAAATGAGCTGCTATCTACATTGTTAAAGCAAGCTACCGGCGAACTACATATTTAACTCCACTAATTGGATGCAAAAAATTTCGCACTTGCAGCACAAAAAAAAAGTTGATAAATCTTCTAAAAATCCTGCATCAATAATAATACAATTTAACCGCAAAACGCGCGCACCCAGACACGAACACATAGCCAATTTATCGCGCTCGCGACTCTAGCAATTTGTTAGGCAATAAATAGTTGTGTTGCAACAACAATAATAACAAGAATAGCAAGAACGCAGTGACAATAAAAGTGAAAATGTTTGAAATGGTAGGCAAACAACAAAAATAGTATTGATATTGCAACAACATTGTGGGCAGCCAAATTGTAGTATTTGGCAACAATGTTGCGCGCCTGAAAGTATGCAGTAAAATGTCAAGCAATGAAAAGGACAATTGGCAAGATGCCCGGAGCAAAGCTATCGCAAAAATTACTGGAAGCTAGAGAAGTCAGAGAAAGTGTGTTGGAACAAAAGAAGTGTAAAAGGAGAAAGTAAGAGGAGAATGTGAAAAGAAGGTGTAAAATGTGAGAACAGGGGCTAGGTGGTTGCATCATAGTTTTTAAGAGTAAAACCACTGCCAGCCAAAAATGTATATGCCGAGATATTATGCAGGTATTGCTGCGATCAAGTCTAGTTGAATTTTTTTCATTTTGTTGTATCTGCAGATTTTTTTTGCGCGCTTCAAAAATTATTACAGTTACCTATTTTTGGCAAACAAAAAATATCACAAAAGTGCAAAATTAAGGTAAAAACTCACCAGCGTAGCGACGAAGTATAGCATTTTATGCGCCACCGACTTGGCTGCCGAAAAGTGAAATGGTTCCAAAAACCAAAACACAATAAGCCGTAAACTGCATAAATGTACATATTTCGCAACAAAATTATGGCCAAACATATTGCAACATTCTTGTAAGGTAATAAAATACAAGTTTAGTACCGCAAAAAAAGAAGAAAACATAAATAAAACATGAAAAAATGGCGCATGAAATTGTGTAAATGCCAGATAGCGGATAATAAGTGCACAGACGACGCAGAGCGCGCGAGAGAGAGCAATTGTTGGCTGAAATCGTTATTTGGCAATAAAAAATTTAATGGTCAACTAAGTTGATGCAAAACCGTAGGATAATTTTATGTGTAAGGCTAGCCAATAGTCGCTTAAAATAGCTGCTAAAATATTAGCTAAATAACTTGTCTGCTGTTAGTAACTCTTCTCTCCTTTTTATAGAAAATTGTTCTTAATCATTTTAGGACTTTAAGTCCATTAAAAATATGTGGGAGATGAGCTATTAGAGCCTAAGCAAGTATTCTTCCAGCCAAAATATATTTTTTAAACAAAATTTTTTTACTAATTTTTTTTTAGACTTTTTTCAAATTGTTCTTCCAAAACCAATAAAAAAATTATAAATAGTAAATAGTAAACGCTTTTAGGTTTTGGTCGTAATATTTTATTTTTTAAGGAATAGAAATGCTAAAAAAATGTCGGACTAAGTTTGTTAGTTTTTTTTTAAATTTTTTGTATTTAATTTTTACATTTATTTTGTTTTATATTATTTTATTTTTACTTTTCGCAGGACATAGAGAATACCCCTATAATTTTTCTATGTGCAAAATAAATGTTTCAAAACCTGTTTTTTTAGCCTAGAAAGCGTTAGGCCCAAAACCCCTGATACTGCTCTCTCAATAAATATTTTGTTCGCAGGCGTAATATTTAGTTTTCTCTGAAATTTTATATTTATAATTTTAATTTCTTATAAAGGTGGCAACTCTATTATATATTTATTTACTCAGCAAACCAAAAGTATTCTTAAAGAACATAGGACCCTTTCCTTTTCAGTAATATTTCACCGAGTTAGGTAATTCATTAACTTAACTTTTTGATAACCGGCAACGCTACTAAGGTATTTTAGTATACATTTATTCATAAATGAAAATTGCCATGAACTGACTTCATCAATTATTTAAAATGTTTTAAATTTTTAATACACGGCAACCCTATTTAAAATTTATCATACTGAAACAATTATTTTACTGCAATAATAAGTTCATTGATTGATTTTAATGTTGAATAATACATTTTATTTTTATTTGTATTTTTTTTTTTTTAAGAACCCCATGATATCCTAATACTGAAAGCTTAAATTAAAGCTTAAAGTCTATTTATATTTTATTTCATTTATTTCAATAGGTAAAAGTAATACTTTTTGATAGTAATAATTATTTTTAATTTGAATATTTTATAGCTGGCAACACTACTTAAAAATAATGTATTTATTGATGCACTCTTAACTTACTTTAAACATATATGTACATAAATACATTTAATAAAATAACAAATTAAATTTGTTACATAGGTGGCAACTCCCTTTTGAAAAAATTTCCAGATTAAAGAGCTATTAAATTTGTTTTATTTGGTACCCCTATTATTTTAGTTAACTTAAAATTTAAATTCACAAACTTGCTTTGAATAAGTGGCAACTCTGTTAAAAAATAAAATTGGTGGAGCTTTCTCAAACCTACAAATTTTGTTTACCATCCAGTTTTTCTAATATTTTCCATCTAAGACGGTTAAAAATCGAAGTGTCTAGCTATTTTCATATTTTTTTATGCGATTTTTTTGACTAAATTTCAATGTGCACATGTGCACATAAAATAAGTATATGTTTCTAATATATTATGATAAAAATGCCTGCATGTCATTGAATAGGACAAATGTGTGGTTTTAAAGCATAAGCCAGTGAAATCGGCCGATTGTTTTCGCAGTTTACCGCGAACGAAGAAGTTGAATTTTTATCTTAAGTATTCGAAAAGGACAGCTAATTAGAACCGGCATCTACACAAAATATAAAAACATACCCACCGTCCTTAGTGAGCCACGAAATCTACTTCAGTTAAGTGTTTCCTAAACCTTAGAGGAGCCGGAGCCCGAAATGCGAAACCGTTGACTACTTTAAGGATGCCTTACTATTTTTAAACAAACAACTTCACAATTCCATCCAACACCTACAGAAATATTTTTCAAAAACTAAATAAAAGCTCCACTTGGAAAACTTTTTTCCACATTCAGCTTGCTACAAATTCTTCTTTCAGTTATATGTAAATATATACTACTTTCAATCGTTTGAAAAAAAACCGCTTTCCATTTTGCATACTTAAAGGCTGTTAATAAATTCATTACCCGCTTCATTGTGCATTCAAGCGCAACCATGAAACTCAGCGAAAGCACAAATATTCACAAATCAATGCAGCGTTGCATGCTTTTAGGCGCATAAGATGATTAATTTTTAAACAACTGCGGAAACGGAAAAAGGAGAAAAAACGTACTTGTAATCGAAATAATAAATTTTATGCGAAAAGAAAAAATGTAGTGCGCGGCACAAAAAAAAAAATCAAGAGAATAATTTGTTTGGAAAAATATTTCACTGCGAATAAATAAGTTCTCATCCGCGCATAAAATATTTCTTCACCATTTCCGTTGTACACAAATAACAACAACTATGAGTACTATTAAAAATTTTATCATGCATTTTTCGCGCTTCCGCGCCTTCATTTCCGCTTGTTTACTACTTGAAATGAAAATTTATAGTGGCTGGCATTGCTGTTGCATTTCGATTCTTTTTTTTTATTGTAATTTTTATGGTTTTGGGTTTGTTGGGCATGTAGAGGGGTGAAAGCTTATGATTGCATAAATAGTCAATAACAAAATTGTCATTGTTTAACATAATTTGATGCGGTTGAAGTGGTCCGCAAGTTTTTATGGCAGCGAGCGTTCTGTGTTAGAAGTAATGAGTAGTTTTGAACCGATTACCCGTTCAAAAAATGAAACAAGGTTGGTTTTAAAGGGCGTTAGCGAATTTGATTACTTCAAAAACGAGTTTTTTGCTAAAAAGCAAGTAAAAAAGTTAGTTTCTGGGTAAAAACCGGTTATTCGATAACCAATTCAAGCTATGCGAATATTTTAACCGAGGAATGCATTAAGAAAAAATACAAGTGCTAGTAGACAATAGTAAGAATATTAAAAAATTATAAAAAGGGTATTTGCAAAAACCGATTACTCGTCACAAAAGAGTTTTAAAGTATTACTCAAAAGCTATGCTAAAATTATTTGTTTCGTGCAGCAAAACCCGGTTATTTTCACTATCAAGAAATTACAGTGAAGCTTAGCAATCTTTTTGAAAATTCAATCAAAAACCGGATATTCGATGAGCTCTCGTATTGTTCTTGGATGGTAAAAAAACCGGTTAACCAGAAAATTTTAATTTTTTTTAAGTCATCTGTCAGTCATAAAAATTTTCTGCTCATATGTTTTTAGTTCATTGTGAAAAATATTGTAGCTTACGACCTTGGGTTTTAATTGTGACAGTAAAACCGGTTACTCAACAGCTTATTTTGCTGTATATATTTTTTAGTCTTCGTACACACTTTGCAACATAGTACTGAAATATGCTAAAAACGCTACTTTAGCAAAAAAAAAAAACCGATTACTCGGTAATCACATACTTATTTTTGGTCCCCAAGCTATAAGAATGAAGAAAATCAAAGGCAAAAAACGTGTTTATCGAGAGTCGTAAGAACCATATTAAAGAAAAATAAGAAAAAAATTATGTGACTATAGAACCAGGTAACTTGCTATCATTTACTTTCATATGCATAATTTTTAATCCCCGAAATTGTGCTAACTGTAGTAGTCATATTTTTAGGAAAAAATGTCGAAATACAAATTTCAGTTCAGTTGCTTTAAAAGCGGTTAACAGAAAAAATTATTATTTGCTGAAAGAAAACCGGTTATGTGAAGAGAAGTTACTTCCTCAGTAATTCTATTTAAAATTACTAAAATAAATGCTTTTACTTTTACTATTAAAATATATATATACTCGCAAGACTTGAAACATCCGTTTCCGTGGATCATTGTTAAAAACAACTGAATTAATAACTTTCGGCGGGAAATAAAACCGGTTAATATACAAATTTTAGTTTTCATATGCATACTTTTCAGCCTTGAATGTAAATTGAGAATATTTATATTTTATACTTTTCCTCATCAATAGTTCTTGTAACAATTAAACCAGTTAACCGGTAACCATACAATTTCATTTAAATATTTGTAAGTCCGTAGTTTCAGGAATTCGAGAAAAGACAATCTTTTAAGTAAAAATTTGTGTTTTGTAGCATTGATACCGGATAATCGGTAACCATTTACTTTCCTAGGCATATAATTTGCATGTCTCACCATTCATGCAGTTGAAGTTACAGCAAAAAAATATATATGCCGGAATAACGCTCACTTTGTGCTATAATAAAACCAGTTACCTGGTACTCAATTTTCTCTCTATCGATATTTTGAATTCAGTGAATGTTTCCTACCAATCAATTTTACAATTACAAAAAATATACTCAAGTTGGAGACTAATTTTACTTTGCAATGTCACAAGTTAACCGGTAACCACCTATTAATTTTCGGGAATTTCCGTCCCCTATTCGGCCCATTTGTCGTTTGGCTGTTTGGAAATTTATTAAAAAAAATATCTTAGGAATTTTCGCCAAAACCGGTTACTCAATAATTAAATATTTGCTGAGTTAAATCTTTCTTACCCAAAACCTCAAGTTCACGACATTTTTAATTTTAAAACCTGCTAAAATATGTTTTTACCAGGCAAAGAGCCGATTACTCATTGTAGCTTTAAATCCGCCAATAAAAAAACATGAATTTTTTGTAATTTTCCAAAGTTCTACTCCAACAAAATTGCAATTTTTCACTTGCAATGCAAGCATATGTAAATATATGCAGGCACACTCGCACACACCGCGCCTGAACGCCTATGTATATGCAACAGTTGCTGGCGTATGCATATTTTCCGCACACCATACGCCCTACACACACACACACTCACATCTGCATCGCATTGGCGTTATGTTTATCGTGACTTGTTCTATTTAAATAGACACAATGAATGGCGTACAAGTCATTGCGCCCAGATGTAGGTAACGCATTCTACTAAGTTGCACAGCAGTGGTGGAAGGCAGACAGTCGTGTGGGCCGCCAGTCGTTGGATGAATGTATGCAAATAAAGCAAATCTACGAAAAGTGTGTTAGTATTTGCATGGCTTTGTTTCAATAGACAATCATCGCATGTCTACAAAAACACATATTCGCTTAAATGTATGCAACGAAAGTATCAACGGGCTTCCGGTAAATGACACAGGCCAGGAAGGATGCGCGTAAGCGTTCGAATGTAGTGAATATGGATTTTTAAAATAGAGGGCGGTGGTGCAGTGATCATATAACGGGCACATATTTTTTCACTGCATGAAAAATCTGTCAGCACACCCACAGGCACATACACACACACACTCGCGCAAATATCGTAGCTCGTTCGCTATAAATATGTTGGCATAAAAACTGCCATATTTCACCTACATATGTCATTTGCGTTGGCTGGTTGACAGTTACAGAAGCACCGGCTGTGCTGTGCTTTATCATTGCCTCTATGTAGGCGTTGCTTATTATAATGGCTTCACCATGCAGTATATTTTTTGTAGTTTCAGTTATCAGCTGAAAAGTTGAAGTTGTTGAAGTGCATTGAAGAAAGTTAGTATATATTATGGTAGCAGGTGTATTTTCTAACAGTTAAAGTGCATTAACCGACTTTTAGGCGCACATGCATGCGCTGACGTCAAGAGACTCTTTGCTTAATAAGCGTGCATCATATATGAGCGGCTGTAAAGCTTCTGAGTGGCCTGCCTGCAAAGAGCTAGTGCTATATTGATCATTTGGCGATATTTTTAAGAATAGTGTGGCATACTTTTAGGCTATTAACTTCATAGGAATAATCTTTGTTGCAGATCTCAAAATAAATTAAGGCCGGATGTTTAAAACAGGCCAAAAGTGCTATACGAATATATCCCTTGGGAAGAGATTATGCTCGAAGAAGAAAATAAAGCATACTTTTAGGCGATGATTTAAGTGAGTAATAAAAATTCTTGTTCTTATCATTTTTTATTAGTTTGTGTGCCAATTCAGTAAATACCAAATTTTCGTTCAACAAAAAAAAGTAGTTTACTCCGAGTATACTCAGGCGCTCAGTAAGCGTATATTTTGCTGTGTAGCAAAATAATTTGCCTATTTTTAGGTGCCTGAAGTTATTTGGAGCGGTTTATTGTTTGAAGGATGAGCTCTTTATTATATTCTTTTGGGTCTGTCTTTTTTTGTGGTTGCTTTTGAGTCATACTACAGATTTTTTTTTATTGTTTTTCGAAAAGAAAATTCATTGAACCGAACTGAATTTCATTTAAAAGGTTTTTCGAAATCAAAATGTAGCATACTTTTAAGTGCTCTAAGGTATAGATAATACCCAAAGCTTGCACTAAGAGCCTTTGGGGGCCTTATTTTGGCTTTTGGCTTCAATTAAGCACACTTTTGTTCATAGAACATTTTTTACATAATTTCAGGGGCTTAAGTTTTTCTAACCGATTTTTATAAGCACTTTCATAGCCTTTTTATTTCCTTTTTATCAACACTAATAAGTGCTTGGGATAAATTGCTTTGAGCTTTACTGAATTATATTTATGAAAGCAAAATACAGCATACTTTTAGGCGGTATAAATTTAAAACAAAATTTATAAATCTGATATGGTATTTTCGATATAAAGGCAGCTACAGAGCAGAAAATTGCTTAAGAGGCAAACCTATTACATACTTCTAGGCACTAAAGTTTACCTCAATAGATCAATATTATTTTTAAACAAAAATTACAGTTTTTTTTTTTTTTTACTACAAACGCTGAGAAGTTATTTTCGATAAAATGCATTGATTTGTGAATACAAAATATAACATCCCTTTATGCGCTCCAATGTGCAAAGTCTATATTTGATATTGTTGAATTTTTTTATGATTTTTGGCCTGGACATGAAATTGCCTAAAAACTTTTTGCATACTTTTAGGCGCCGAAAATTTATCTAAGTCGTTGCGAACAAATATTACAGATTTTTGGTATGTTTATACTAGTAATTTAATTTAGTTTTTTTATTAAATTTACTTGGGGGCTTGGAAAGCAAATTATTGCACATTTTTAGGCGCTCGAATTTACAAAGATAATTTAAAATATCTGAAATGGGATTTTTAAAGCAACGTGCGTCCTTTGCCAGAGTTTTTCCTTGTAAATAAAAGAGCAAAAATTACAGTTTTTTTTGTTTTTTTTTTCTACTACAAACGCTGAGAAGTCCTTTCGATAAAATGCATTGATTTGTGAATACAAAATATAACATGCCTTTATGCGCTCCAATGTGCAAAGCTATATTTGATATTAGTTGAATTTTTTTATGATTTTATGCCTGGACAAGAAATTGCCTAAAACTTTTTGCATACTTTTAGGCGCCGAAAATTTATCTGAGTCGTTTCGAACAAATATTACAGATTTTTGGTATGTTTATACATAGTAATTTAATTTATTTTTATTATTAAATTTACTTGCGGGGCTTGGAAAGCAAATTATTGCACTATTTTTATGGCGCTCGATTAAAGTAATTTGAAATATCTGAAATGGAATTTTAAGCGTGCGTCCTTGCCAGAGTTTTTCCTTGTAAATAAAAGAGCAACTGATCTGAAGTAAAACAGTATACACATTTTTAGGCGCATTGACTATTATCTTTAAAATCGATACCAGATAAGGATTTCTGTTTGTATATGAGAAACCACAAATTTTTTGGAAGAGGCGCTCTACAGATTCGTATAACATTGATTAAGGATTGAGCGTGAAATATAGCATATTTTTAGGCACTTCAACGCACACTCATGCACGAAATGCCTTTAGCGACAGTTTTGCCGATTAAAACATAAAAAAAATCGAGAGTAAATTTCAATTTCACTACCCGCGTCTGGCTGGGGAATTTTTAAAAAATAAAAATTTTTGCTTTTTTGCCAAATTTGATAAAATTTTTAAAGCATTCGCTTGTCAAGTACTTTTTTCCAAATCCTGCCTCTTTTTGCCTTTTAGCGATAACTACAGTGCTTACCTTTGGGCGTTCTAAAGGAAAATGATTAAATTAATATTTTTGTGAACACGTTCAGGGTACATTTATAAAATTGTATTTGATCCTGGCTTTACATATGCATGCATATATATTTGGTACCCTTTTAGTCTAAACAAACTCCGCAGCATACTTAAAGGCCTTTCCACCTACTGCCGAAAGCGTCCCAAGGGACCCCTTTATGCGCGCACATTTCCAGCAAAGCGCCCCATCAACTCCATTCTTCGAATGAAATTTCCAGCACTTTCATAGTTAGTTAGTTGCTTTAATTATTGTGAAGTTGTGTTGTGATGGACGCATTAAATGATCAGCAAAGTGTCACAACCACACGCACATAGTCTCAACAGCCTAAAATTATTTTGGGAAATAATATGTGCTTGGTGAGGGCGGCCGGTGAAGGAAATGTGTTTTATTATTCCCTTTGTGGCGCACAACTAATGCGACGCTGATGACTAACTGACGTGTGAATGTATTAATGAATGAATATAGTCAAGCGCGCACAAATACATGCATATATACAAACACATTTATATAGTAAGTGCTATGTATATCCATATATACGTTAATGGCGCAAATGAGTTAATAAGTGGGTCAGCGGCAAATAAAGCCATACATCCTAAAAGTATGCTGAATGTGTGCTCTACACATACTTTTAGGCGCACTAATTATGCTGAAATACATTTGCGTATAATGCTGTGATGAGTACATGCGAATTTCGTCACTCACACAGTTACACGCAAAACTTGCCACGTTATTTAGATATACTGACGAAAATAACTAATGTTTGTCGCTTTCGAAATTAAGAAAATAATGTTATTTTGCCACACCAAGGGACGTCTGTGGTGCTGACTGTGTTGGTTGAGCCTTCCTAACATAGAAATGTAGAGATGTGAGTGCTGTATACCACACAAAATGTGTTCAAATGTTTGACATCAAAAAATAATTAACTTCCACGAATAAGTACGCAAAATAATAGATGGAACTACTTACATATATGTATTTATATATATATAAATTCATGTTTGCTCTTGTATTTGTATGTGAAAGTTAATAGACAGCTAACGAAAAGCCGACTCTAAACAGCAACTACGCAAAGTCAACCAATAGAACCATTTAAAGAGAGCATTATGATATTATGCCAAAGTGCCTAAAAGTATGCTTCATATTCCCCAAAATCCCTTTTTCTGCTGCTTTATTTTTACAAAAACTCTTTTCTTTATTTAGACAGCTTACACTATTTGAAAATTATGAAAGATGTTGCTGCTTTATGATTGCAAAAAATACGACTGTCTTATTTTATACAAAAAAGACTGAACATCACCAAGTTTAGCATTACAAATTACCAACCCTAAAAGTATGCAGTTTTTAAACTCATGTATCAAAAAATAGCCTCACATGTCATTGAGCTCAAGATTCTTTTCTCGTATGCAACATTATAACAGTTTTTATGTTATTTGCTCGTGAAAGCACCTAAAGCTATGCTTCATATTTAAGGCAAAATCGACTCGCGAGCTCCTTAGTTAGAGAAGGAACGATTTTTACCCTCGTGCGTCAAAGAACGACAATATATAAATGGAGAAGACGTATTGTTCGGCTAAATAATGTCAGTTTCAACATAAACAATTTCTGCGCCTAAAAGTATGGCTAATTTTGTGAAAATTAAAGCAAGTGTAAATTTAAGTATGCACAAGTTTGAATCTACCATGGCTTTTGGATTGAGGTTTTTTTCCATTAAAAAAATCTGTTTTATTTCTGAAGTGACAAATTGCCTAAATGTGGTCTTAATTATTATAGTAAACTTAAATTCGTTTTGTTTGCCTTAAGCTGGTCTAAGGTTACTGGAAAGTTTAACACAAAAATTTTACGCACCCTGAAAGTATGCAACAGTCAGGGCCAGAAAACGATTGAAAGCTTAAATAAATGCATGCGGTGTTTTATCAATTTAAGGTTCGCTATACGAAATCATAATTTAAACAGTTTTTTTATAGGCGTCCACGAAACCGCCTAAAATCGTGCTTTGCATTTGAAAAAACAAAATCATTTTGTGAGCTTCCTAAATACAGCAGGAATGTTTTTTTTCTGTAATACGAATTAATAAATAAATAAAGTAAAACGGCGCTTTAGTAAAAAATTGTTATTTAGTCATGCTATTTTGCTCACGCCTAAAATTACGACTTGATTTACAATATTCTCCAAAATAGATTATCCAATGGTTTTCACTTTTTTTTTGTAGTAAAAATACAACATTTTAAATGATAGACATGTGTTGCCCAAAATTATGCTTTAGATTTAAATATTAAATTTTGCTTAAAATATTTATAAAGCATTATACTAAAAAATGTATGCAACAAACGCTGCGCTAAAGGGTCAAGTTAATTTCTGTGCAACATTCGTGTCGAATTTTGCTACGTGAATAATTTTTGTAGCCTAAACGGATTGAACTAGAAAACATTATCAGCAGTTGAAGCCTTTTAAATTTCGCAACAAAATAAAGTGTAACATGAAAATTGCAAAAATATAAAAAATGCTGTATTTTAATCATAGGCATATATCGGCGCCCGAAAGTATGCAGTTAATTTTTACTTTTATACTGAAAGGTAATAACATGGGCATTTAAAGCCTTTAGTATGCTGAAAATCGTGTCGTAATTTATTAAAAAGTGACCGACTGTGCATTTTTGTGCATTGAAGGCGCCTTAAATTATGCGTCAACTTTGTTTAAATCATATCAAATTTGTAAGGTATTTACTTATTGTTAGTTGAATTGTCGTTCAGAAGAGCTTAAAACCAAAGGTCTATTAGAAACTAAATAGCAGACTTTTTGCTTTAATTTTGGTGTGATAAGCCGGCGCGCCTAAAAGTATATTAAAATATTTTATGCTTGACCAATCACTGAAGCTCGAAGCTTCATTCGCTATCTTTATTTTACTGTTTCAAAGCCTTGTTCTTAAAAGTATCTTAAAAGAAATTGGCTAGACCTCTAAATGTATGCCAAGAATTATTCTTGGTCAATGCTTTGGATCACATGGAGCATTCCTATTAAATTTTGAAGGCAGTAAAATAGATATTTATTTTCAGAACCTGCACTTGAGTTATCAAGCCCCAAGTTCTAATTTTATTTTATGCCTTTGATGCCAACTGACGCGAGCAGTCGCATAGAGCAACTCTAAATATAATTCAAGTGTTCCGTATGAATTGACAAGTGACAACTCTTACGAAAGCATCAAAAAAGTATGCCTCCAATTTCATTAATTTCGAGGTACATATTCTTTTATTATTTTTTTAATTATTATTTTTAAGTTCGTCGAAGTACTTATAACAACTTCTTTCATTTATGCTAATGTCGGAAATTTTAAAATAGTTAGTTTCACAACGCCTAAAAGTAGGCAATTGAGAGATTTAAATATATACCAAAGCGTAATGAGTGGATTTATTTCACTTTTTAGTAAGAACGGCGCCATATTTTTGCTCTAATAGACCAGGTCAACAAGCGCCCAAAAGGGGGCTATTTTTATTATTGTGCACCTTGCCTAAAACTATGTGAAATTTTAATTGGAAAAAATTAAAAAAAAATTTCATAACCTAAGTTAAAAATTTTAAATTTTGCATAAATGGGTTTCATATATCGCCTAAAAGTATGCAACGAAATCATGTTTTTTTTTTTATATTTCATCATCGCTACAACCTTCCTACAAAAGCATATCTACGCTAAAGCTAAATCTTGCTTGTCATGTAGGTCGCCTCCTGCAAATACCAATGCAAAGCGCTCAAAAGTATGCAATGTAAAATTTCTACTCAAGTTAATTGCAAATTAAGAGCAATGATTTTTTTTCTCCTCTACTCCGCTTTGCTATACAAATTTCGGCTGACTGGCACTTTTGTTAGCTTTGCTACGAGTATCAAAAGCAAAAAAAAAAAATTGCCAATATCGGGCTAAAAATAGCGGCATATCAACAACACAAACTAAATAGCCAACAAAATCAAGGCACTGAAAGGCAGTGCATAAACATAAAACATGCCAACATGATTTCCTACAGCAGCAGCAAATGACAATAAGTTATTTTGTGGTCGAAATATCGTTAAGAAAATAACAAAGAAAAAATAGAAAATATTTTAAGTCGAAAAAATTTGCGGTGACATTCTGTAAAAATGAATTCTTCAAAATGGCTGATGGCTGACAGTGCGGAGGAAATTCACTTCCGTTGGTGAAATTGTGGCATTCTCGAATGGCTGGGCGGAATGTTTTCGTTTAGAAAAGTAGGTCCTCCAAAACTAAGGCTGAGTGCATTGACTGGCGCACTGTTGCCTGTTGAAATCACTTGGCGGCGACTGCCTGAGAGCGCTTACTTACATTTGGCGGTACACAATGCATAGAATCCAGATTTTTTCATATTGCGGGTTTTCATTTCGTAAGTGACTTGTGGTTTTTGCTTTGGTACGCTGCGGCTATTGAATGAACTTGCAAATGTGAGTAGTGAAGTAGTTAAACGCAGTAGGCAAAAGTAGGCAGCAAATAATAAAATTTTTTGCAATCGTTTGTAAGCTGGGGGTGCGCAATGTTCGAAACGTGGTTTCATTACGTTAAATTTGAAGATATATGATTTATAAAAAAAAAATTAATAGCGAAAGCCTGAGATATACCACATTTTTTTTAAATCTGCCACATTTTTTTCCAGATTCTACCACACAGAATTTTTTTTAAGTCCGATCACTGGTTTCTGGTATAGAAGGGCTGGTAAATATTGAAAATGTCATTTTAAAATTTTTTCCTTGAAATTTCGCAAAATTTGTTTTTGAAAAAATTATACGTTAAGGCTTATATAAACTCGATAACATCCTCGAATTTCGTTCTTCAAACTTTG
>NW_016159533.1:0-19099 GCF_001687245.7 Rhagoletis zephyria
GTTAACGATAGTAGAGCACTTAATTATTTTTGATAATACAAACTTCGTTATTTTATTTGTATTTTTGTATTTTTTCAACACTTTTATTGCGGTCACTCGGGATCACATGCGACTAATTGTGTGCTTTTCTTTATGGGCCTAATTAATATCATTGAATTGTAGGAACTGGCTATTTTTTTTTTTAATTTATTTCTTGTTTTTATTTTAATTAATTTAATTTTAATTTTTTTTCATGATTTTGTATTAAAACGAAAAAGAACTTATTTTGTTTTTTTGAATAATTTTATTACATTTTAATTCCATTTGCTTAAATTTCTGATTTTATTGTTTTAAAATGGATGTTTTTTCCATCTAAATACTTTTAAATTTTTTAGATTTTATTGTTTTACAAATACAAATTTTTTTTTTTAATTTTTTTTTTAATTTTTTATATACTTTTGATAAATTGTTTTTCATTGTCATTGTTTTGAAAAGAAATAAATAAATTTTATTAATTTGTATGTTATTTAATTAAAAAAAAATATATATACATTTATCAAAAAGACACGCAGAATTGCGCTTAGGCCTCCCCATTAGAAGATCTTACAATCAGTCTTTCGAAAGACAGTAAAGAGTATTCTGTAAAGTAAACAAAAGGTCGTTTGGCGTCAAATCATATGTGGTTCAGCTTGAAACAGAGAATATGGCTTATATTTTCAGTGTTTAGTTCTGTTTGGACTTCGTACTTTAGGTTTTGGCACCTAGTTTGCTAAAAGAAATTTTTTTTTTGGCTGCATTAGCTTAACTCATTATCTTATTAATTCATGCATTTTAAGTGAACCTATTATTAACTTGCACTCGTACATAAAAAGCGTTCTATCAATTTTCACATAATAATTTATTAACAATATCTTCAAAAACAAAGGTTTACCAAGGTATGTACATAGGTATATTTACGCACATGAATAGGCAGATAAGTATATAAGCTTTTGGTAAGTGCTAATTATATACTGTTAATTAAATTTTAATGAAGCGTGACAAATAAACATCGATGTAAATATATAATGCCAGTGCGTAATTATCAACAATGTAGGCAATAAAGAAACCTCTGAAAAACAATAGTAATTGAAAACAAAACCTACGAACAAGTATAGTATATCCCTATTATAATATGTTTGTGTATACGCTTGCAAATACTAAAGATAATGGAAATGCAAAAAAAAATATAATAATTAAGACATTTTTCGTATCTTTTTTCGCCAACGCCAAATATAAAATATGTATGTAAAATCCTTTTATACTCGCAGTGCACCAGCATGAAACAAAAACATAATATTTTTGTTTTTTACATAAAAATAGCGCAGTAATACATAAAAGTGATAACATGCATTAACACAATGTATGTCATTTAATTATGCGTAAACAATAATTTACTTTGTGCGGGTGTTAAGCTGGCGAACAAAAAAATTTTTGCATATTTTTGATGGCGAAAGGAAAAAAAATTACAAAAACAATGAAAATTTGTATAAATAATAAATAAAGATTTTTCGCAAAAAAAAAAAACAGGAATGGGAAAGCGAAAATTATGCATGGAAATGCGACAGAAAATCTCATTGCTGCATTTTACATACTGCATGCAAAAAACACAAAAAAAAAAAATGAAAAAAGTCCTGCTTGCGTCATTCTACACTGCGACACGTTGCATGTCTCGCTGTGAGACTGCCTGATAGCCGCTTTGCAAAAAGTGTGCGCGTTGTCATTTAAACGGGCAATTTTATTAAAACAACATATTAAGAGCAAATTAAACTACGATGCAATTACAAACTGTAGCATGCCTGTAGGAAATATATTTGTGTAAAATATTCGTTAATACTTCAAAAATGTGGAAAACAAGCAAAAAAGTTGTTTAAACCGTCAGCTCGCTTGAATTGGATAACCTACACGCGGCTGCTAAAATTCAGGCAATGGCCAGTTAATACCCCTACAAGTATTGAGAAATGCAGGTGCGTTTAACTTTAAGAGCTCTTTAGACCGACTACGATCTATCTATGGCCAGAGAAATGAAGCTCACGTTGCATTTCAAAGTGCTCGATTAACGCTCGCTGGGAAGACTAGACGGACCACTTTCCAGCAGCATCTCCCCAATATCGCTATGACCTGGAGTCCATTTGAACTTGATAGCGACATAGTTACCATAGTTAAAAGTAAATTTGTAGCGCAAAATCTCATAGTCTAACAGCGACTAGGGCAGCGGAAATTTTTTCAGCTATACCGTTAGGTAGAACATTGCGTTAGGCGCAAGAAAAAAGGTGGACCAATGGTTAGGTTAAGAGGGATGTGTGGAATATTCCATACTTTAACTCGGAGACAGAATTGTCCATTTGAGTGCTCTCTTTAAGTGAGCGTCAGGAGAAGAAACGTACCTATAACACAAGTGCTTGAGTCCCTTCGGCCTTCGTAGATCTGGCATCGACACAGATAGTGGTCAATTAGCACCTTCCTCATTCTCATCATGGCACGACGACGATTCAAATTAGTGGTGGAAAGATCCCCCTTTTATTGTACATCTACTCACTCTTCCCTGGGTGCACTGCCTCACCATCCTGCGACAGTTTTGCCCTAATAGCAAGTAATAGATATAAGATCGACTAGGATTGTGTCTGAGTGGACGTTTATTAACCCTTTATTACTCCCATGATGTCAACCACTTTAGTTCGCCTGAACAGAGTACTGGCCTTAGGTGAATCCTCTCCGCGCTCCCGCTAGCTTCCTAAAGCATGCTAAAACTCATACTTTAATACCGACCACCCTGCTACGAATGAAGGATGCATCGTTGCTCTATTGAATAGTGACCTCCGTGGGAGTAATTGAATTACTGATTTTTATATCGAAAACTTTTGCTTTGAGTTGTTTGAGTTTTTGACCGACTTAAAAATAAAAAGAAGCAGGTTATTACTTCGTTGGAATATATATATATTATTTTTTTGTACGTATGTTAACGAATAACTTTGGACCACCTGAACCCTTTTGGATTCTGAAGAAGTTAACAGTACTCCTAAATGTGTATATGAGCATTGAAGTGGGTTGTGTTGTGGTTAAAGTTTTTAATTTAAGTTGCGTTTTTTTTGTGTTTTATAGTTCGAATAAAGTATTTTTAGAATCACTAATTGAATACCTTAGTTCGTTATACCAAACCCATATATTTGCTCAGTAAATTGGAGTCACTGAAGACCCCATGCGAGCAGTTTTGTGATAATAGCCGTGCGAGTATTGAAGAGTTAAAGCCCTTTCAATATTAGGACCAACCGTTTACTCCTTCTGGGAGAGGGATTGTTGAATAATCCTTTGGCATGCTGGTCTAAGAACAAACGCTCCTTAGGGTGCTTGTGTCTGATGTGCAGCTCTAGCAATATTTCAAGGGTCTTACAAAAACACGACGATCGACTAATTGGTCCTGAAATTTTGTGAGTTTTTGTACTGCTTCGGACTTCTTTTGGCATTTATCTTTAGCGCATACCAAAATCGTATCGAATACATATATTTTACGTACTTCTCATTTATTGAAGTTACTACAACTCTGTTAAAGATTTTGAAACCTGAAAGGCAATAATGACTCTGCTGAAGAAATAATCATATCCATTGCCATATTTCGTTATTATAATGCCCAATTCCAGTTTCCAGCTGGGCTACATCTTCGCAAGCTCTTACAATTATATGTAGATATGTATGTATATGCAGCGAATTACCAGCTACAATGACTCTGATGGCTGCTGTTACTGCCAATTTGGCTGACAACTGTCGTACAACAAAATAATAATATTTTTTTCGACTTTTGATTTCGCTTGTTTTGTTATCCCTGCATACTTTGTTACAAGCCAATTATCCAAAAAGCAACCAGTACTATATAGTTTGCGCGGTTAAAATTCAATAGCTCTTTGTAACAGAAATGCGGGCTTTCGACTAGTCCTTAACGAATCTCCTAAAGGATAGACAACAATAGACACTCTACTCTACACCACTAGTCCATAAGCGGACCGAGCACTTACGAATCTCACACCAATACTAAAAATTACAATTGAAATTATTGGCAGGGACCTGGTAATGGTAGCCTTAGAGACTATCTGAGAGCCAATTTAGGGTGAGTTCGAATTACTGTAAGGTGTGCAGTATACATGAATGTATGTATGTCTGTACGAGTATGTAGTTATAGGAATATAAACATACATTTTATTTAATTGTAAATTTTTATTATATTTTTTTTTTTTTGCTGCTGTCGCAGTGCACCGTTGTACCCGGTTCAGTGACTACTTGATCATTGTCACATCGCTGAAATGCTTGTCATTTGTGTGACTTTTGGCTTCGAACATGCAGTTACCTATACGCCGTCTACTCTCGCATTACAAGAGCGAAAGATACACATGTGTATGCACAGCACCGTGCGAATTATTAGCAGTGTTTATTTTTGATTATTTATTTTTCCAGCACATTTTCTTCCACATGAATAAAAAAAACTTCGAAAGTACTTTGTAATGAAGAAAAAGCATAACCGCGAGAAAAACCAAAATTAGACAGAAATCAGCAGGAATTTTAACCAACTACAAACTTGCACTAAACATTTAATTTAGTACAAAACTGCATGTTAAAATTTTTTCTAAAGATTCTGATTTTTTAAATTTAGCAAAAAAAATTGAAGCTTTGATTTACTTAGGTGGTTTACGTTATTGAATCTTTACATATAAAATAAAATTGTTACAGGTCGATGTCTGTACATTACAGATATTAAAGAAAAGTTAATATGAGAGGGCTTTATTAGAGTAACAGAAGCCAAATCAACAATTTATATAATTTTTTTCTGTCTGTCAGTATGTTTGTACGCGCATCACTTGAAAACTAATGCATGAAATTGAATGCAGTTTTCACCGATGCATAGCTAGAGGTCTAATTAAATTATTAGAGAGTTGCCACCTGTTTGATATATGCACTTTAAGTAAATTGATAAGATAAAGTAAATCTTGCAATATGGCTGTCAAAAGAAAGAGGTTTAACAAGGCTTACAGCCGAAAATATTTTTGTGGAAGGTTGCCACTTCTATGAAAATTTAAATTTAATTTAAATGATAAGATAAACTAAATATGGCAATATGGGTATCAAATTAAATAGCTTTAGGAAAGTTTACTGATAAAAATATTTTTGAAAAGAGGTGCCACCTGTTTAAAAAATCTTATTCAATTATTGAATTGAAAATTGAAAAAATTAAATATTAAAATATGCGCTTCAAACTTAAGAAGTTTAAGAAAAGTTTTCTGTCGAAAATATTTTTATAGACGGTTGCCACCTATTTGAAAAATTAAATTCAGTTAAAGTGATAAGATAAGGTAAATACTGAATTAATACAAAATTTAGACAGAAGATAAATAAATATAAAAAAGTAGTACATACATAAGTGCGCCTGGGCCACACTGGAGAAGTGAAAATTACATTACATACATATCGAGTATGTCTCAAAAATAATATACATATGTATGTACTACACACATATGCTTTTGCTTAAGGTTATATTTTTTTTCTTTTTTCTATCTAGATCCCTACCACTACCTTTTTCGTTGTAATTAAATTCATGTTATTCTGTTTTCCTTAATCTTAATTTTTATATTTTTACCCTAAATATTGGTCTTCTAAAAATAAAGTGTTTAAATTTACATTGATCTTCATCTTTGTATTTATCTTTTTTCTTCATCTAGATATTCACCTAGATGATATGAGGTGCGATGACGTAATAAGATGTTATGTGATGTGATGTCTGTGGGACTTCATGTGATGTAATGTGAAGTGATGTGATAGGATGTCATGTCATGCGAAATGATGTCATATCATGTGAGATTCTCTCTTATCAAATGTATCGGTAACAAACTCGATAGCCACATCGATAACAAATTCGATACTAATATCGATAGCAAAATAGATAAGAAAATCGATAAAAATATCGACAACGAAATCGATAAAAGAATCGATAACAAAACTGATTAAAATATGCACAACAAAATCGATAAAAAATATCGACTATTATATCTATACGTTCCGAAAATATAGAAAACAAAACGGATACCAATTTCGATAGCAAAATCGATAACGAAATCGATAAAGTATCGACACCAAAATCAAATCAAAAATATCAGTAAAAGTATAGCGTCTCTATCTACATTATTTTCTTTATAATTACCTTTGTTTTAATCTCTCTACCTTCTTCGTCATCTTTAACTTTATCGGTATCCTCATCCTCATCATTTTCTTTACATTTCTCTTTTTATTATTATAAATTAAATCTTCTTAATGGAAGCATTTTGCGAGTACGAAGTGTTATATTCCCATGCAATCTTGTTGTTTTAGAGTTACACATATGCACATAAGTAAATTTCTAAGTAAGATATACATTGGCTTTCCATTTTAACCACAAATTTTGCACTAATTGGCTGCTGCTGTGCATTGAAGCAAACTGTTAATTGTTGCTTGAAATAACCCGGCTAATTGCTCAATCAAGTGTCAATTTAAGCATAAAATTGGTTCATTTAGGACAATGTTCATTTCAAGTGACATTTAAATGGTCCTAATTTGTCAATTGAGGCATTAATAGTGAATACTCAGTTTTTTTTTTTAATAACAAATATGGATTGGATATTTGTTGAAATAGGTATGGTTTTTAAATGAAGAAAAGTAAAGTGTGGCCAAATTTGGCGGTTTAGAGGATTTGACAAGTATTTCTTTTTTAAATAAAACTCTAAGTAAAAAGTATCTTAAGTGACCTTTGATCTTTTTGACCTTAAAAATCGACTGAACTACAGCGATGCGTTTGTTGGAATGTACACATGGGGCATTGATAAAGTTTCAGGTCTGTAGATTCATAAATAATGAAAAAAAAAAATCGTTTTTAAAATATGAATTCGTACAACTAAGTATACCAAGGATGCCATGGCAGGGTTAAACCCGTCCTTGAAAAAAATACTAGGAATGGCAATTGGATCAGAGTGCCTTCTTCAATCAACTTTTTTCTATTTATGTAGTAAAATAATGAATTTTTCGGTTAAAACTAGATTTTAATTTGTCCATGACTACACCAGCTGGAGTTTTCAGGCATTTTTAAAGTGGGCTCTTTATCAGTTGCACAAATAGTAGTACTAGTAGTAGTAGTATTTTTGAGCTTACACTATCGCTAAGTGTTTGGTCGAGCTTCTACTCTAATTTGTGATGTGCGTATTGATTACACAAATGGAGGCACCTATAGTTTTACGGTACCTCTGAACGGCAAACGGATTTTTTGAGAAGCTTTTTCATGATAGGAATATACTTTGAGGTTTGGCATCGCCTGCCGAGGAGCGACCGGTGTTACAAAAATATTTTTCTAATTTAGATGTTGGTCGTACCAGGGATCGAACACAGTCCTACAGAGTGATAGTACGCACCTCTAACCATCAGACACCTAAAAAAACAAAAAAAAAAAAAAACTTTCGGAAAGTTATGCTCTTGCACTTAAGATAGTTAAGAATGCAAAGCGCTGGCCACCATTCGCCGAAGTCTTTCAGTATGACTCCCCAGCACCTATTTAATCTATAAAAAATATACATATCTTTTAAATGTTCCCAACCACATTTGGACTTCACAGACCTTTTCCTATGATATTTAATGGCGTTTTCGTTTCTACAAAAAACGTTGCCTTCTCATTGCCCTCTTCTTAGTATTTGTGCGTAGAGGGAAAGAGGAAGGTAACCTTTTTCGGTAGAAACGAAAACGCCATAATATAAAATTAAACTAAGATTTGATTTTTTGTTTTTTAAATTTTTATTATTCAAAATGTGCTTGCACACGAGCAGATCTCACGACATTTTTCGACAAGAAACGTGTGTTTGGTCGAAAATGGTGGCATGCTTATCTAGAAAAGGCATTACCTTCAGTTTTGTCATAAAAAAACAAGATTCATGGAAAAATTGTTTATAAATAAAAATGTAAAAAATATATGGCTCATTCCACGGTAATCGATACCGAATGACGAACAAACTTAAGAATTTGACTGGTATTATTTCTAGTAGGCAAGAGTAAATAAATCTAACTTTTAAGACTAGAAAGCCAAAATTCTGAAATTTATCCAATAATTAGACTATTTTTTACTTTAGGTTGTACCATTTAAAATCCCATATGACAGGTCAATTTTTTTCAAAATTTACAAGACTGATTTTCGAGAAATAAAGTTAGTTTAGTTGTCTAATAATGTGTATTTATGTATTCACGCTCAACTTGTCACACCCGTCACAAAGTCTCGTCACACCCGTCACAGTTGAATTTGGAACATATCTAATCTATAATTTCCAAGAGAGGTATGCACCTGACAGGACTGATGAATCGGTAGCTACTTGGTAAACTCCGACAATTACCGACCGACTATTTGCAGTGTATTTCATCGATTACTTTTACAAGGCAATGTCCTAGGCGGCACCGGGAGTTACTAAAGTAGTCACTTGCGGACGCCCTCTGTCGTATTTTTTCGCTATACTGCTTCCGACTTGTTCGACTCTGCACTACCATGTGCACTACCACGGGTCGATAGAGTAGCTACTTACCTAGGAGTCGGTGCAGTAGCGGTTCAAAAGCAGCGATTGACTCCAGCAGTACTGGAGGGAAATGTTGAGAATGTTTATTTAACTATACAACGAACTATTTAAAACCATAAGAAGAAGACATAATTAGCCGAAAAACTCTGACGCAAGTAAGTAGTAGCTAATTTGGTTTGCGTACTCGTCATACCCGTCACAGTGACTAAAATTCAAATAACTAGTTCTGATTAAATTGTTTATGAAATTTTTTCTAGGCATTGTGTAAATCTCGGAAACCTATTAGAAAATACTCGTTTTAAAGAATTGTATATTACAGTTTAAGAACTAAAAAAGTAAAAATAACAACTCGTATTCATATGTATACCCGTAGTTGTGTATGCTACGTACGCGCCCCGTGGCACCATACACAGTCAGCTGTTTGCTCGTTTACTCGCCCGGCTTAAATTAAAAGTCATTTTACTTAAAAGTAATTAAACTTTGGGGCGAATAGTTTTCTACAGTATGCTTCACGAAAATATCTACTAAGTGTCTTTCATGAATATAACAATTTCAGAATAAATTTGAGTTTGCCAATAAAAATTGTAAAATTGAAATTTTCGTTTTGCAAATCAACGCCCATCTATAATAAAAGTATTTTTTTTTGTTTTTATTTAGTGGCACAAGTTTTTTTACTACTCTAGATTGCTTCGTTCGCCAAAAGAAGAATATTTTCACCTTTTTATGTTAACATTTTGGAGTATCTTAAACTTTTTTAATGAAAACATCGCCGAATCTCAAAAACTACAAAATAGCTGCAATTTTTTGTTTTTTAAATTTAGTGGAACACTCTTGAAACTTCATAGATATCTTGTATATGATGCCAACTTTCATTGGCTTTAACATGCGCATTCTATTTGAAAACTTACCAAAGTTATTAAAAAACACAATTATGATTTTTTTCGAGTGACACTGAAAACTTAGTAATTTCGTTACTTTTTCGCCTAAATAAACGTTTTTGGGCTAAAATTGTTCAAATGCTTGATTTATTTTTATTGTACTTGTTTCCGGAACTCCATTGATTGAAATCAATGCAAGAAGAATGCTTTGGCGTTTTTTTTCTGCCGAGAGAGAGGAGTTAGATTTTGCTAATATGTGATCCTTAAAAAATATAAACATTAATATATTTTGCATGGGGCACCATTTTATTTTGTTCCACATAGAAAATTAATACATAAACGAAGATTTAATTCTTTTTTTAATATTTTTTACCAAGGTTCGAAAAAAAAACTAAAAATTCTAAACCGTTTTGTACGTAGAATAAAATAAAACGGCTGGCTCATTCAAAACCTATATGTTGATATTTTAAGGGACACCATTCTGTACATACATACATGTATCTTAAAACTTAAAATTTCTTACTCAAATTCGGCTTAAAATTTAAAACCATTCTAAACTACAAACTCAGCTGTGTTCCGAACGTTTCAGTTGAGCTTTGCATTTTAGAGTTTTTTTCCTTTTGCCATTTCTTTGTACCAATTCTTTGCCTATGCCGTCAGTGAGTGCATAAAAACCTAAGTAATTCAACAACTCATCAGCTAATCTGCTAACTTACTCATTGACGTTGAAGTCTTATTTGCGATTATGTTGTCGATATTCTTACTTCATTGCTTGCTTTATGCCAGCACTACACAGTTGAAATATTTGAGGTGGTTTTAGTTTTCTTTTTTCCGACTTGTCTGCCAATAGGCTTAGCAAGCAGGTTAAGGGCAAAATGCATGAGCTAAGAGAAAATGCAGATAGAGAGATAAGTTGGAAACCGACTAATTAGACGACTTAAGCGATTTGATTTTGTGCAATGGTTTTTCGAAAAGGGTTGCGCATTTGCAATGCTTTTTCAAGCGCAAAAGATAAGCAGATTTGCAGCCAAGCAAGGCGGAGTTGAAGTTGTATACTAAAAAGTATTAGTTTAGAAAGGAACAGCTTGTATATTTAGAGAAGTGGTCATAGTTACACCGAACTGATTTAACAACAACTTTGTATTTAAAAAAAATTTTCATTGAACCCTACTGCAATTCTGCGAAAGTGTTTGAAAAAATTAACAGCATTTTTAATGTAATTTTTACATCAATAATGCCTTTCACGCAAGCGTCATACCACGCTCGAGTGCCAGCGAAACATTGCCTACATGTAGGCGCATAAACGGAAGTTACAATTTACGAGTGTGTGGTTTTTACAGCAATAAATCAGAATAAGAAAAAAAAAATCGTAGCAGCAACTTTGTGTTAAAACGAGGTTAATAACAACAATCAAAAGTGTAACGGTAACTGGGCATAAAGTCGTTAAACTGCATTTCAATTAAAAACAGAAAATATTTTCTTTGTGAGTCAATTTGTGTTCGTCGCTGCATGTGACTGAGAACGTACGTATGTACATATATACATATGTATGTATGTGTATGTGTGTATACACTGTAATTTGAGTAGCATGGCAGCAGTCTCAAAGTTGACAATGATATATATACATATATATGAATGTATGTGAATATGCGAAACCAGTAGCAACAGCCATAAGCGCCTGCTGGCGGGCAATAGCCAGGAAAACAACAGAGGTGCGAAAAATAAAAATAAGTTTACTTATTTAAATATTTATATACATACATATAGATGTTTGTACATCCCAAATACGCCTGCAACTGGTGTCGCTGAACATATGGCGTAGGCCGGCAGATACGTAAACGTATTCATATGCCGCAAGTGACAATGGACAACAGCGTAGGTACCAAAAAATAAATGCTTTTACAAGAAAAATAGGCTATGTATATATGTACATGCATAACACCCACCAACTCCAGATGCAGCAAAAATAATTTAACAAATGTCGACGCCAACAAACCAAACAAACGAGTTCAATTCCGCACCGCAGCACAATGGGACTACAGCAGCCAAAAATTAAAAAAAAAAAATGGCCAACGCACCCAAATCAAAAAGAATTCATGATAAAAATGCATATTCGCAGGCATTGGGCGAGCTTCAAGTAGATATGGATTTTAAAATATTTGAATATACGTGGTCAAGCATTATTTGTTATATCTACTGAAATTTATTGGAAAGTTTCATTTAAAATTTTACATAATATTATATTACAAAAAATTTTTTCGAAAGCTTACTTAAAATATGGATATTTAGGAATTGACCTGATGCATTCCAGTTTGTCGATAAACTTTTGATTATTCGATACATGTCGATAATTCAATCAATTTCAAAAACACTAACATCTGATAACACAACAAACTCATTTCGATAACTTTCGATAAGTGTGAATTTCGATAACTCAAATATGTATACATATCGATATAAATCGATAACTCGATAAACTTTGGATACCTCTATAAATTTCGATAAATCGCATAGCTTTCCAAAGCTATCCAGAAATTCCGATATCCCGTTACACTTTGCTAATGCAAAATAATGCGATAAGCAGTAAAACTCGATAAAATTATATAATCTGACAAAATTTTGATAACTCGATATATTTTGAAAGTTCGAAAAACTTCGATTCGATAAATCGATAAATTTCAGTAAGTAAATAAATATCGATAACTCGATAAGTTCAAAGAACTCGATAAGTTGAAAGAACTCGAGGCATTACGATAACTCGGTACAATGCGTTCACTCTACAAATAATGCTAATTCAATAAATATCGATAGCTTGATAAATTTAATTAACTTTGCAAATTTCCATAAACCCATAAATTTGTATAGCTCGATATACGTATAACCATATACAGTTACAACTAAGTTTCTGTATCTATTAATTTCGACAACTCAATAAACATTGATCAATTTGCATAGTTCGAGACCCTGCGCGATAACGTAATAATCATGGATAAATCGATAAATTTCGATAACTATAACTCCGATGATTCGGTAAATTTCGGTAAATTGATAACTTTCGATAACTAAAATTTTTTTTTAGGACTGAATTTATTTCGACTCCTATCGAAAAATTTCAATAAATTTTCTTTCTCTGCCAGTTACCCTAATTCTTATGTTTTTCTCATTGTTTTTATTTTCGTCTTTACCTTCAACAATAGCAACAAGCAATAGGTTAAATAAATTGCTTCAATATGAATACAAATCAAAATTGCTTCGAATAAACTTTATTTGCAAACGGCAGGTACGAGTGTTGCCATCTGTTTGAAAAGTCTAATTAAATTAAATTATGTGAAATATTGGCGTCAATCAAATGAGTATTAAGAAAAATCTAGTTTCAGTATTTATAACATTAAAGAGGGTTTCCACCTGTGTAAAAACTTCAACTAAAATTATTTAAAAAATCAGTTGACATTCGTTAAAAAATTTTTTTTTATAATTTTATTTAAGAGGGTTGCCATATGGTTTAGAAATTAAATTCAACTTGAATTAAGGGAATTATATACAATAAATTTGTATCGCAATATGTGTGTGAGTCGAAAAAGGTTTAACAAGCTAACCCCAAATTATTTAATAAGTGAAAGCAATTAATAAAAATTGGGGTATTCATATTGATTTATTAAATTCAATTCAATACAATCAAAACAAATATTTCATGTACCGTTTTTAACTTAAATGTTACATATCTTAATAATATCACATATTCTACGTTTAAGTTCAGCGGCTGTATCGCCGACACAGCCTGCAGGTCAAGACGGAGGCGTTGGACTGATCCTTTTTTTGAGTACATTGGACTTTGATGGACTTGGGTGAGCCTAAGATATTGTCCAAGAATTTTAATCCTTCACACAAATTTTTTTAGAACATAATGAAACATATTTTTGATAAACGACGTTTTGGCCGTAATTTTCAACCAATTTTGAAACCATAAAAACTCGCAATTTCAGTACAGTTTCTACTTTTGGCCGCAGCTTATATGGGGACATCCCACAGTACGCAGTAGCCCACCTAGAAGCACAACTTAATTATAAAATCATTTACTACAAAAATAATTACATTTTTTAGACTCCAAAGTGAAAAACAATAAAGCATTGTACGTTGTAGTGCATTGTTTTTTTTGTTATAATGCCGTTAAAATGAATAAATAAAAGAGCATACTCCCTCATACATAGTACATTTTGTTGACCATCTACTAAATTACACTTTTGTGTGGGTGACATGGAGTACGAATAAGGAGCGAACAATTGCCAGCAGCATTGAAATTTAAGCTTTGGCGCTTTCAATGGTCCGGAGGATAAACAAAAACACGATTTCTTAAACTTAACGAAAAATATTTATAACTATCATAGAGAATTTAATTAAAAAAAAAAAAAAAAAAAAAAAAAANAACATGCACATAAATACGTAGGCTCGATTTAGTCTTACCCGTTTTAGTTAAACCTTGATCAGTTTTTCAGTAACACTTCGAACACGATTGTTTTTTTACAACCATTTTCTAATTTCAGAGCAAGCACAGAAATATTTCACATAACCGTTTTTTGTTATTTTTATTTGTTTATTTCATTGCAAATTATCAATTTTTAATTTAATGTTTTTTTTGGTTTTAATTCAAATTTTGTATTATTTTATGTGTATTGTTAGTTTTAAAAACTTACAAGTCATAGTCAAGCGTTAAAATAAACTATGTACTTCCAAAACTGTCTCACTCATGATTAATAATTATGAATAATAATAATAATATTAATAATGATTAAGGTTAACCACAATTAAATTACCTGTTCCCAAAACTCGTCACACTAAAGAAAATTATGTATGTATTTTGGATCTGGGAAACAGTTGGCATGTATGTCTATACGTACATACATACATAATATGTATCTTAATCTAATCTAAATACAATTCATCTCTTGAAATAATCACTGGTTGAGTGTTGCTGCTACATTTGTTCTCAGCAACAATGAAATCCTTTAAAAATACGTAGCTTGTATCAGGGTTTAAATGTGCCGTAGTAAAACAACAAACTTAACTGTTCCCAAAAGTGTTCCCACTTTGAAAACCTTTAACATTTAAGAGTTTTAACAAAGTGTTAGTACTTGAATGCACATAATCTGTAATGTTAAACTTAAAATTAAACTGTTCCCAAAACTATTCCCACTTTTAAAAGCCAGATATTTGGTGTTTAAACACATACTCGGAACTTGTACGGTATATATCTATCTTTGTTACAATAGATGGTTGAAGTATTTTACTTCTCAAAATTTGTAATTACTGAAAATCTATTAATTAGTGCTCCAAATAGTAATTTCAGTTTTAAAATTCCACGTAATTTGAGTTAAATTGATACAACGTGGAAAATGTTTGTGAAGTATAAACTAATATACTTTCCAAAAACTTATCAGCTTTGGCGCCGCAATCATGCCAACGAATTGCAAAACGTATTGCCTATTTTAAGGCGTACCGCAGCAAGTGGCTCATTTCCAACAGCATCTCTACATAGATATTTGCTCATTAAACATAAATCAGCGCACATTATTCAAACACAGTTTGCAAAAATTGGATACGTTTTTGGACGTAAGCAAATGCTGCATAGTTTTAGGCGCTTCAGCCAATAATATAGCCAACGGTGTGTTTTGCATATTGCGGCCAAATGCATTGCAGTAAATGAAATTAATGTGCATTTTTTTTGTTAACTGAATACAGATTTATGAGCTAGCGATTATTACTTATCGCATAAACCCAAAATTTATAGCATACTTTTAGGCGTAGGGCCACTATTTAATAGTGCATTTTGTAATTTTAACACCTTTAGCGCCACTTTATGCAACTTAATGACTTGAAATCTCATTTAACCAGACACCTGTGGGCATTATTCAAAAATAATGCAACCGTCGTTTCAGAGGAGGGCACGTACATACAAAAGTGATACGCTTAAAACGCTCTGGTTACAAGTATTATAAGTACTTCTTTTAGTTATACTCAACAATTATGCGTAAAGGGCAAGCTTTAAATGTATACATATTAGTATCTATAAATGCAGCTTTATCTAGTAGTATGAATGCATGTACTACACCACATATAGTGGGGAGCAAGCATGAGTACGTGGTGATTTTTGTAAAATATTTTTACGTTTTTAAATTTTTTTATTTTTTTATTTTTTACTAAATCATACTTTCAAACTTTATACAGATTTTAGAAAAATTCAATAAATTTTCACTAAAAATTTAATTTGCCGTTCGAAAGAAAAATATTAAAAATCAACGAGAGTTTTGAGCCGCTTAAAGCTGGCACTTTATTAAAATAAACTTTCATAGGCTATAAAACTGCATAACCCAAAATTTGTCTTAAACTTCAGATTAAAAAGTTCAAAAATTTAATGAAAATTGGGAACACTTTTCTAAGCTCTGTATAAAGTTTGATTTATATGGCTAAAGCCAGAGTCATGAATTTTATAGAAATTCAGATTAAAAAGTTCAAAATTTTATTGAAAATTTTTTGAATTTTCCAAACTCTATATAAAGTTTGAAAGTATGATTTATGTGGTTTTAGTTAAAGCATTTAAAAACAAAAAATAGCAAAAACATTTTAAATTTAAAAGCCGTGCAAATATTTAACAAAAATCATCAAATACTAATTTTTGCTCCCCACTGTACATATGTACACGTATATATATGTACACCGAAAAAACATTCACCGTACATCACTAAGCCTGAAGCATTTTTTCAAGGAAATTTCGAAGACTTTTATTTTGGATTAAATTTTTAAAATTGCCATAACTAAAAACCACTCTGGATTTCTTAAAACTGGTAACCGGTACTAAAAAATAAATATAAAATCATCGTGAAGTAGTCCTTAAAGGTGTTTCAACACAGGATTTTTTTTTTTTCGGAATTTCTTTTGCAAAAATACATACTTTAGACTCGGTTGTGTGAAGCATTTTTTTCTGCTTCTAAGGTGGCACGGTCTAATGCACATACATACATATTATGTAACTCACGAATTAAAACCGTTACTAAAAATTCGGATTTTTCGATGTTGTTAACCGGCACAAAAGAAATACGGATTTAATTTTTGATATGACCATGTAAAAAAATAGCCGTAAACACTCCGCTTTTCTCAAAAATGGTAACCGGTTTTTTCAAAATTGGTAACCGGTACAAAAAAAAACCGACTGAATTTTTAACCTCATCGTGCAGTAGTCTCTGGAGAAGTTTAATCTAAGGAAAATGTTTTGTTTTTCGAAATTGCTGTGCAAAAATATTTTAGACTCAGGGGTATACGGCGATTTTTTTGGGCGGTACAGTCTAATGTACATATTTTGTAACTTAATAGCTTTATCTGCATACATACATATATATACGCTATTATACTAGCATTGTATGTTGGCCACATTAAATACATTACAAAAAGAATTTAATTAATTTCACGCCATACCACATTTCGAACGCTGCAAATGCTTAATGAGGCTATGCATACATAAATATCTACACACACAAGCGCATTGCAAGCATAAAATAGTGCTTATGTTTACATAGTAGTATGTATCTATATGCGACGAAAACTCAATAAATGTCATCATTATTATTGCATGTTTGTAAATCCACTCTACCTAGGCGGCACCAATAACTTAATATACACATTCACATCAACATACGAGTAAAAGTATACGTATATGTTTACAACACGCCTTTCATTTACTCCCGTAACAAATGAAACTTTATACACAAACAATTATTCACACGGGTATAATTACACCACATACACTGTCGTTTAAAATGAGCGATTACTTTGTATAGTTTAATGGTGAATCGATTGATAAATGTTGCATACTCTTTGATGTATGCGTGTAAATATATCTGTATGTACGGATGCATATCCAAGTAAATTTATTGAAATTAAACCATACAAAAACTCATTAACGAGTATTACATGGCAGCAGGGCATATTTAACACGCTTTTATTACAAATAAAAAAGTTGGTAATAAATATTTATGTATTTAAAAAAAAAAAAAAACGTAAGGAGGTTTTGCGTGTCATAGTGCTCCATTTGTACATATATGTAAACATGCATATATGTATACACAGTCAGCGTCAAAAATATGCATAGTGAACCCGCACGGCGTTAAAACGTCCAAGACAGAATTTCAAAAACCTACAAACTATTCCAAATATTGGTAAGACATAAGCGATTCGAGTGTCAATTTCTTCTCAATCAAATGTTTCTAATTACAAAAAATAAAACCTTATCGCACATCTACAGGGAAAGGTCTCTATTTTTTAGGTTATACAATTTATTTTCGAGTAAACTTCAACAAAGTTCAATTTGAGTACAAACGAATTTGGTTTAAATTCATTCGAAAGTCAATTGCAAAACCTACCTGAAAGCCTTTTCAAACCCATCTCGATTGATATCCATCCTTTAACAACTCATTTAACTTATTAAATAATTTGAATGCAGTTTATAAAATACGTGGCTACTCTATTAAATATATTACAGAAATAAAGCCCTTTCAACCCCATTACGATTGACACCCATATATTAAAAATTCATTTGACTTTTTAAATAATTTGAATATTTGAACAGGTGGAAACCCCTTCAAACACCCAAAAAATATTTCTAGTGTTCAAACTAAAGATAATTTGAATATTTGAACAGGTGGCAGCCCCTTCAAACACCCAAAAAATATTTATATTGTCAAACTTAAGATTTCTTAGCATTCTTTCGTTTACCGTTGCTATATACACCCATATTTTAATACATATGTGAATTAGGTAATCGCCCTAATTTAAGTTAAGTTGGAATTTTTAAACAGGCGGCAACCCTTCTTTATATATTTCAGAAATAAAGACTTTTCAAAATCACTTCGATGATACCCATCTTTTAATAATTCACCCAACTTCTTAAATAACTTCAATGTCATTCGATAAATACGTGGCAACCCTCTTCAAAGATTCTAAATGTTCAAACTCAAGTTTTTTTTAATACACTTTCGCTTCATATTTCAAATAACTTGCGTAACAGTTAATTAAAATCGACTTTTTAAACAGGTGACACCCTTCTGCAAAAGTAGTTTCGCGCTAAAATATTTTTAAATAACATTGCGATACATATTTTAATTAACTGATGAATTAAGTTGAATTTTATTTTTTAAATATAGTTTAGAAATAAAAATTTTTCAAACCGATTCGATTGATACCCATATCATTATAGTTATAAATAGGCAATCATGTTTCCTTTACACCCCTTTTACGGCTAAACTATATTTCTAAGGTATAAACAGTTATATATCATTAGAAAGGTATTTTGATGCTGATGTGCAGGCAATTTTTAAAATTTCAAATCAGTTTAAAATAGAGCGAAAAAATCAATTCAAAAGTCACACCAATACCAATGCCATACATGTACATGGTTGGGGCGGAAATGCCCCCTAAATGTATGCTTTAATATTGATAGCGAATTTCATTTTCAATTTCATAGATTGTTTATAATGACTTTTGCTAAAATTTCAAAATCAAAAGTTATCAAAACAAATTCTATGGGACTGAGAAATATTATTTTCTACTTTTTAGTCCATTTATAAAAGCGTTATATATTAAAAAGTTTTTTTT